>NW_015712877.1:0-259 GCF_001515625.1 Sinocyclocheilus rhinocerous
ACTTATGATACAATTTAATTGGCTAAGGCAAATCAATTTGATTTCTTGTAATGCTTTAGGCTACCATACTAGCTAGCTATTGAGGAACGAACCACTCATGGACGTTACCATACAAGCGCGCAACAGAACTGCACTGACACCAGTTGCTCGTTGTGAGCGGAGATATCACGAGTTAGCGCCACCGTATGATTACAGACACTGAAACGCGTAAGGGGCTTTTGGCGGTTTATTTTTTGTCAGTAGTTTTGCCAAATGCCTT
>NW_015712878.1:0-259 GCF_001515625.1 Sinocyclocheilus rhinocerous
ACTTATGATACAATTTAATTGGCTAAGGCAAATCAATTTGATTTCATGTAGTGCTTTAGGCTACCATACTAGCTAGTTATTGAGGAACGAACCACTCATGGACGTTACCATCCAAGCGCGCAACAGAACTGCACTAACACCAGTTGCTCGTTGTGAGCGGAGATATCACGAGTTAGCGCCACCGTATGATTACAGACACTGAAACGCGTAAGGAGCTTTTGGCGGTTTATTTTTTGTCAGTAGTTTTGCCAAATGCCTT
>NW_015712879.1:0-259 GCF_001515625.1 Sinocyclocheilus rhinocerous
GTAGCCACCGCTCATGTCCATATTGATAAATTCCAAGTTTTGCGTAGAAACGACCATACGCTCAATTTTCTGTTGTATGTTTGTTTTGTAAATGAGGTCAATTATCCACTGCACTTTGTGACTTTAATGTTCTATTTCTATTTTATTTGATCCTTAATGTAACTGGTGTAGTATTATGAAATTATATTTATGAAAACAATTAATTAATTAATTAATTTATTTATTTATTTATTTATGTTACATTGCTGTTAATTGAGCC
>NW_015712880.1:0-259 GCF_001515625.1 Sinocyclocheilus rhinocerous
ACAAGTAATCCACACAACTCCAGTCCATCAATTAACATCTTGTAAGGCCAAAAGCTGCATGTTTGTAAGAAACAAATCCATAATTAAAACATTTTTAACCTTAAACCATTGCTTCTGGCCAAAATACAGTACGAGTCCATAATGATAATAGCGCTTCCTCCAGAGGAAAAAGTCCATCCTCTGCTGTCCTCTCACATCAAAATCCACCAACAAATTTGTCTATATTTGGCATATTTATGAAATGTTTTCACTTAACAGT
>NW_015712881.1:0-259 GCF_001515625.1 Sinocyclocheilus rhinocerous
TATATGAACAACATTTTTCTATATACATGCATGGGTGTGTATTTATATACACAAAAATAAACAGCACAACATATCCAAACAAAAACTTATTTTGGATGCAACTAATTGCGATTAATTGTTTGACAGCACTAATCTTTATTGAAGATAACATTACACCACAACTTGTTTAAAAAAATGGTATAAAAGATTTTCAAAGAACAAAACCAACATGAACAAATTTTCCCCTCCATTGACTCATAAAGAGAACAGAACTTAAAAA
>NW_015712882.1:0-259 GCF_001515625.1 Sinocyclocheilus rhinocerous
CTTTTCGTACAGGAAGAAGTTTTGCAGCTCTTTGGCAGAACTGTTTGGGAAGATTAGCAGATCTCGATGTCAAAGAGCCTCAGACACCTAGGGTTATTCGACCACCAAAGAAAACTGATGCAGCATCTGATACAGTTCACAGTTTCAGTTCAGCTGAGGAGTTTTACAGACAGGGCTACTATGAAATCATTGATGCTCTGATCACTCAAATTGAGGTGAGGTTTGATCAGAAGACATTCAAGCTCTATCAGTCAATCGA
>NW_015712883.1:0-259 GCF_001515625.1 Sinocyclocheilus rhinocerous
AATTCAGCTTTGATCACAAGAATAAATTACATTTTAAAATATATTACAATATAAAAAGTTATTATTTCACAATATTACTTTATAATTGTACTCAAATTTATTTTTGATCAAATAAATGCAGCCTTGCTGAGAATAAAAGACTTATTTCAAAAACATCTGAAAAAACTCTTACCAACCCCAAACATTTGAAGGATATATTTAATATATTCATGGACCAAGTTGGAAGAATTTCACAAAATAACCTGTTGAAATTCTCTGA
>NW_015712884.1:0-259 GCF_001515625.1 Sinocyclocheilus rhinocerous
ACTGTTTTGGGGGGAAGCATGCAAACTGTGGGATTGTATGTGCATGTGCATGAGGCTTACTGTAAGAGGAGATAAGATAGATAATGCACATACATCTGTATTACTGTCATTTATAAACTGTGAGTTTGTTACTGTTGTTTTCTGTTAGATGATGCTTTCTAATCTAGAGGGTTTGTCAGTCCTGCAGAGACTGGAACACATAGAGCTGCAGCACTGAACTGTTTCCTGTTACTCCATTAGACGGATCAGTAAATGCTCT
>NW_015712885.1:0-259 GCF_001515625.1 Sinocyclocheilus rhinocerous
ACTGTGGCCTAGTGTTGCACTGTATAAGGTACTAAAAAGGTATTGCGATACCTTGCTTTTAAAAACGATACGATTCCTCATGTTACAAGTACTGCTACTTTAGCAATGACATTTTTAATAAGAGCCATGTTTCCCGAGTTACATCGACATGCGGCAACAGGACAGTGTGTGTGCAGCACTCTGCTTCAGCTCCCTGCATTAATACTGGCCATTACAAACTTTATATATCCGTGCAGCGCAGGACTGCTTAAAGTTATTG
>NW_015712886.1:0-259 GCF_001515625.1 Sinocyclocheilus rhinocerous
ACGACCTCTAAGTGGCGTACTGGCGCTATCGCACGTCAAACGGATGTGACATATATGGCACTGCAATCGCTTAAATTGGGGCGGTTTCTTCTCGCGATCCTGAAAGTAGTACAAGATGTCTTTGGGAACAACTTATACATTGAGAAGGGGCACTTTGTCTGCAGTACTTCGAGAGGATGACATTACAGTGGACAACTTGGCCAGGATGTTTAAGGTTTGTTCTCGTTAAACTGTTTTAATTATTGTTAGCCTATTAACG
>NW_015712887.1:0-259 GCF_001515625.1 Sinocyclocheilus rhinocerous
AGGCTGCAGCACGCACACTGATGACGTCATTCGCCGAGAACAACAACAGTCTCTCACAGGGATTCTCAGCACAGTTTAGCCGCTTAGTTTGCTCTAAACTGCTGATTAATTCTCTCTAATTAAAACGCTTTTTTTTTTAATTAGGAGCTCAGTCAGACCAAAACGATAGTTTGACTTAAATTGTTCCACTGAGCGAACTTTAGAACAAAAGATGTTTCACAGCTATCGCTAAAAGATGTCAGGCCGCGGTGACAAGCTA
>NW_015712888.1:0-259 GCF_001515625.1 Sinocyclocheilus rhinocerous
AAAAGTTATTTTAAATTGTAATAATATTTCACAATATTACGTTTTACGGTTTCTTTGATCAAGTAAATGCAGCCATAGTAAGCATAAGAGACTTCTTTCAAAAACATTAAATATTACCAACCCCGAACATTTTAACTGTAACTGTAGTGTACATATAAAATACATTCATTTATACTACTTAGTAAATATAATTGTATACAATACAGCTATATTATGCATATTATATATTAAAAGACCTTGACAAGAGGTGCTCTCACAT
>NW_015712889.1:0-259 GCF_001515625.1 Sinocyclocheilus rhinocerous
ACAAGTTATTTACATGCACAATCATGTGAATCATTAAAAGGAACCGGATCAAAAGAATCACTTGTTCGTGAATCGTGAATCAAATGTTACTTCTTAAGGCGCGGTCACATTTAAGCTCTGAGAAATTTCGCGGGCGAAATCCAGTCATTTCAATAGGAAAAGTTCCTCACGCAAATTTCGCTCTTGTTCAAGTTTTACACGCGATTTCGTTGCACTGATTAACAGAACTCTGCTTGGTTTGAAAGTGACTTCTGTGCGA
>NW_015712890.1:0-259 GCF_001515625.1 Sinocyclocheilus rhinocerous
ACCAGTGCATTCTTCAAAACTTGACCTTTTGTCATTTATTTTGTGTCATTTCTTTAATAGTCATATGCAAGAAAATAAATAAATAAATAGAAAGATAATGATTATATATGTAAGCAATGCTATATATATATATGTGCAAGCTATTATATTATATTATATTATATTATGAAAACAGTTTTTGCAGATTCATATTTTTGTGGAAACTGTGATACTTTTTTTAATTTATTTATTTATTTTTTTATCCAGGATTGTTTGATGA
>NW_015712891.1:0-259 GCF_001515625.1 Sinocyclocheilus rhinocerous
ACATCACAATAATCCACAAGTAATCCACATCACTCCAGTCCATCACCAGTTAATATCTAGTGAAGCGAAAAACTTTGTGTTTGTAATAAAGAAATCCATCCTTAGGACGTTTTAGCTTTAAACCGTCGCTTCTGGCCAAAATTCCAGGCCATAATCAATAATAACGTTTCCTCCAGTGAAAAAGTCCATCCGCTATTGTCTTCTCACAGATTTCTTTAGAACTGTTTTGGACTGTTTTTGCTTGATCTGTGCATATTTC
>NW_015712892.1:0-259 GCF_001515625.1 Sinocyclocheilus rhinocerous
ATAACAACCTCCAGTCAATTATGCATTTACTGGAGGAGAGACTTTGCATCGATTACTAAGACTGCCGACTGGGCTGCAGGAGCCACAGCATTTATAAAAAGCTGTTGTGGCGGTACACGCCCAGACACGCAATTAAGCAGCCTTTGACGGGTGCCGTTCATCTTTTCTTCTATAGAGTAATGGCACTGTCAAAAGAAGATAATAGGGGTGGAGAGAGTGAGACAGACGTGCACTGAACCACTGTATTCATCTCCCTCAC
>NW_015712893.1:0-259 GCF_001515625.1 Sinocyclocheilus rhinocerous
ATTTGCTGTAAAGTTGCTTTGCAACGATTTGTATCGTGGAAAGCGATGTACAAATAAACTTGACTTGACTTGACTGAGACTCTTCAGTCAAGTCAAGAACATGTTCTTATGATGGTCCTCGTAACACAGGTGTAAACACAACCTGACATACTGGAATGAACGTGCATGTAATGTAATGCATAAGAAGTCAAGAACATTATCTTGGGTAACACTTGATATTGAAATACTGATTTGAAATGTTGTAATATTACTTGTAAAT
>NW_015712894.1:0-259 GCF_001515625.1 Sinocyclocheilus rhinocerous
GCTTCTTGGCACAAATGTCAGGCACACCAGATTATTGAGAACCGCTGCGCTGAGAATCCAAATACCGCTTGCCCTCCTCCGCCGATGTAAACCACTTGTTGCTCCCTTCTTTGGTTGTTATTCGAAGCCTCGCCGGATATAAAAGAGCCGGTTTAAACCCCTGTTTGTACATTTCGGCCATGACGTCACGATACTGAGCCCGTTGCTCCATTACTTCAGGGCTGTAATCTTCATAGACGGCGATTGGTTTCCCTTGATA
>NW_015712895.1:0-259 GCF_001515625.1 Sinocyclocheilus rhinocerous
ATAATAAGAGGATTCACGAGCTTGCAGAACTCAGCACCTGACAAAAACTCTGCAAACAAAAATGTTTTGAGCGGTGATTGAAAATATGATGGTTCTCAAACTTTTTTGGGCCAGCGCCCCCCTACCCATTAGCCAGGTCCCTTACCGCCCCTATCAAATAATACATAGTCTAATTGTCTTCACTGAATATTAAAGGTGACATATCATGAAAATCCGACTTTTTCCATATTTAAGTGCTATAATCGGGTCCCCGGTGCAT
>NW_015712896.1:0-259 GCF_001515625.1 Sinocyclocheilus rhinocerous
TTTTACTTAAGCATGAGATATGGGTGTCATGCCATAAAATATTTTTAATACGACAGACTTTGTATTTAATGAGAATTGAATAAAAACATTGTAAGTTACTAACTATAATACTTCAAGAGAGCAAAGAACATTTACATTCAGTCTAGCCAGAGTTCAAGCACCCTCAAAAACTCCCAGTAAAATCACTGAAGCTGTGTACAGTGTGAAATGAACATCTTACTTGCATTCATACACACATCTGCACTTTGTTGTTTCTGAT
>NW_015712897.1:0-259 GCF_001515625.1 Sinocyclocheilus rhinocerous
ATAAGTCAGAAATGGATTCCAGATGTCTGTAAATATAAATATATTGTTCTTGTTTGTGTATGTTATTTTTTCTAATGCAATATATTCTATTAGAAGGTTAGTCCAGTAGTTGATATGTATAAAATTTTTTGATTTCCAGTTTAACAGAATTATTTTTATGGCGATAGTTAGAGAGATGAAGAGTGGAATTTTGTATTTAATCGGAAGATTATCGATTTCTGTAGTATTACCCAGTAAACAAAGTGATGGAGACAGAGGA
>NW_015712898.1:0-259 GCF_001515625.1 Sinocyclocheilus rhinocerous
ATATTTATTTAATGAGGGACAATACACATTAATAATACACACATGTAAAAATGTCAAATTTAGCCAAATTGGCTACTTTTAATCTGAAGTCCCTTAATAAAATAAATAAATATAACTAAATAAAATGCAAAAATATGTCCCCTTTAATACATTTTGGGTTGTTATCTATTCTATAAACGTGATTTGTGCTAGTGAGCTAAGAATCTTAAAGGTACAGTAGAAAAAATAACCTTTTTATTCATGTCAGAAAGGGTGAAAA
>NW_015712899.1:0-259 GCF_001515625.1 Sinocyclocheilus rhinocerous
AATGCACATTGGCATGCGATAATTGCATCCAGCTGCTGCTCATCATGACACAAGCATAAGTAGGCAGCAGGTGCAACGCATATTCAGCTTTTCGCTTCAGAGCCGAGGAGTTCTATTGTTCTGCTCTGCCTATTGTCCGAAGAGGATTCTGAACGAGTCTACGAGCGCCCTGGGAAGAGGCTTCTTCAACTGGTGTTGGTGTGACGGCGCTGCAGCGGTGGTTCCCCTGTGCGCTTCAGCACTAAAAGAGCTAATTTCC
>NW_015712900.1:0-258 GCF_001515625.1 Sinocyclocheilus rhinocerous
TCTGTAAAGTTCAAGCTCTGAGAATAATCTATATCATGTGGCTATGATATTTTTATGTTTAATTTGGAAAAAAAAGTGCAAGGATGCATTAAATTTATAAAAATGACAGTAAAGACATAATATTAAAAAAATTGTTTTCAAATAAATGCTTTTCTTTTGAAGTTTCTATTCATTATAAAATATCACAATTTCCACATTATATCATCATATTATAATTATTTTTGAAGGATCATGTGACACTGAAGACTGGAGTAATAA
>NW_015712901.1:0-259 GCF_001515625.1 Sinocyclocheilus rhinocerous
CACACACACACACTCACTCACACACACACACACACACTAACTCACAGAAGCACACACACAAACAAACAAACACACACAAAGACACACAGAAACAAACAAACACACACACACACACACAAAGACACAGAAACACACAAACAAACACGCAAAGAAACACACAGAAACACACACACACACAAACAAACACACACCACACACAAACTCACAGAAGCACACACACACACAGAAACAAACACAAAGACACACAGAAACACACACA
>NW_015712902.1:0-259 GCF_001515625.1 Sinocyclocheilus rhinocerous
ATAGCCACCGACATTAAGGGGTAGTTCACCACGTCCCCGTGCACGTACCGAACCTTAAGATTCAAGATTCAAAAAACTTTATTAATCCCAAAGGGAAATTGCTTTCCATGTTGCAATTGCTCTCAAGAAAGAAAGAAAGATAATAAAATAAATAAATATATACCTATATATCAATAAAATTAAAAAAATAAATAAGTAACAATATAACACATATAAATAATAATATAAAACTATACCAGTGAAAATGGTAGTTTAGATC
>NW_015712903.1:0-259 GCF_001515625.1 Sinocyclocheilus rhinocerous
ATATTCTCACTGTATCAGACTATATGAGCCATAAAAGCCTGATGGTACTTAAAAATGATAAATAAAAAACACACGCAAAATCATTTTTATAGGCTTTTTAAAAATGTTGTCTAAGGGTTCAATAAACAGTTTTATTAAAAAAATGTAGATTTTATTCTGATTATTATTTCATGTGCCATGAGGCCATATGATAAAATGATGTGCTTTTTCAGAGCCTACAGGAAGAGTGTGATTTGTAAGAGACACAATGCTAAAGCAG
>NW_015712904.1:0-259 GCF_001515625.1 Sinocyclocheilus rhinocerous
TATAAAAGAGCTATAAAATTAATGTGAATAGCATAGCTCATAAATTTTTTTAATGCAGACTTTGGTTTCTTGGCAAATCTGAGCACAGTTGTTGAGATCACTTTTGAAACTAGCACTTCATACGCAACATTTACAGGTATTAATACTTATATTTTTGAATGTTTTAATAGATCTAAACATAGACATTACATATTTACAGTTGCAGAAACTATATGCACTATACAGTGCCAACCACTAATATTGGCACCCTTGGTAAATA
>NW_015712905.1:0-259 GCF_001515625.1 Sinocyclocheilus rhinocerous
ATAATTCGCTGTGAACCCACTATTTCCTAAGAATGTGTTGATTATTTATATGTAATTACTAGTGGATGCACTATACTTTTATTATTTTATTGATTTCTCCCTCTCTAAACTGTTTGTCAAGTGCGTTCTCTTATCACCACTGCTGCGTGAATGTGACGAATCACAACATCACGGAGACCCGAGGAAAAACTGGGATTGAAGTCCAAAACCTGACTTGAAATAACCTAACAAATCAATCTGGGCTAAAGCGGTTCCATAA
>NW_015712906.1:0-259 GCF_001515625.1 Sinocyclocheilus rhinocerous
ATACTTTACCTTGATACGTGAGACCTTTTAAATCTATATGTACATATTAATCGATAAATATGAATATAGTTTGACGCTGAAAACATTTGGTGCTTTTTATTTTTGTTGGTTCTATGATTGTTGTCGGTTTCCGCACATTCAAAAATGCAACGTAAATATTATAATTAAGTTACTTTATTGCAATGAATGTACTTATTAGAAAATAAAACTATATTTACTACAATTGATTGCTTCTGTTGTCCTCATTTGTAAGTCGCTT
>NW_015712907.1:0-259 GCF_001515625.1 Sinocyclocheilus rhinocerous
ATAGAATAGAAAAAGAATAGAGAACGCTAGTGTTAGAGGGTCAATTTTTTTTATAATAAATAAAGAAAACAAGTAGATAGAATAGAAATAAAACAGAGAGTGCTAGTGTTTGAGGTTTTTTTAATAAATAAAACAAAAGTAGGTAGAATAGAAATAGAATAGAGAGTGTTAGTGTTAGAGGGTCAAGTTTTTTTATAATAAATAAAAAAAGAATACAAGTAGTTAAAATAGAAATAGAATAGAGAGTGCAAGTGTTAGA
>NW_015712908.1:0-259 GCF_001515625.1 Sinocyclocheilus rhinocerous
GTGATCTTCCATTTCTCAAAGAGCTTTGGAAGGACCTCTGTGGGCGGCCCACTGACAACAAACAGCCTAGAGGTACAAGAAACAAAAAATGACATAAAACATGTTGAATGAAGAAAAACACATCTGTCCACATTTGACTCCATGTACCCTCAGCTCAAACCTCCACCTGATCTTCAGTTCCCATCCCTACCTGGAGTTGAGCTTCTTCAGACTGGAGTCCAGGTCTCTGAGAGCTTCTATCAGAAATCTCCATCGATTA
>NW_015712909.1:0-259 GCF_001515625.1 Sinocyclocheilus rhinocerous
ATCCAATAAATGAGGTGCACTCTCCTAATCAATCACAAGAAATTGACACGAGTGCTTTAATTGTACAATGTCTGCAAAGAAAACAAGACAAAGACATTAAGAAGCAGAAGAAAGAACGGGACAGAACCAAGAAGAGATCGACTCCAAAGCAAAAGAGATGATAAGATGAATTATATAAAGTAGAGATGAATGAGATGGGTAACAGAAATTATTGTATTTAGTGATTTTGGTTCTGAATCAGAAACTGTTGAGGTCTTAA
>NW_015712910.1:0-259 GCF_001515625.1 Sinocyclocheilus rhinocerous
AGCTCAGATGTTTCTCCTAACATGCATGGAATAAAGTATAGAGCTGTAAAATGAATGTGGATAACAGCTCAGATCAGAGAAATGTTCATGTTGAGGTTTCTGATTTTTGCAACATATGCAACATTTATGTTACTTGAAGTAAAATAAACATTAACTGAAATAAAATAATACAATAAAATAAAATTTGAGCTAGCTACCAAAGCAACATTTCTTTAATTTAACTTGATGTACAAAAATAACTAAAAACCTAAATAAAATT
>NW_015712911.1:0-259 GCF_001515625.1 Sinocyclocheilus rhinocerous
TTCTGTTTCTGAATAGAAGTGTTCTTTGAAAAGCTTCCTGTTCATTTATTTCATTTCACTTTCATTGCAATCTTTCACTAACTTGCCAAGATGTCATAGTAGCTCCACCTATAATCTTGAATACGGAAAAGTTGCTAATTCATCCCTGCTGAGTGTGTAAACCTAAACAGTGTGAGAAACTTTTAGAATGTACTGTATGTGCCATTTTGTTAAATTCATTAATTTTTTGACGACAGTGGTGGCAAATATCAAGTTGCTG
>NW_015712912.1:0-259 GCF_001515625.1 Sinocyclocheilus rhinocerous
ATCCTCAACTCTGTTGTCACGCTACCAACGTTACAGAATACTCAGCCAAACCATCTGCTTTTTTGAGTGTTTTCCCAGACAGCTATGGACACAGCAAAGAAGGTTAGTTGGCCTCTGACAGGGAATGCATTCCCTCGAGGACCACATCCAAGACTTTCTGGACATTGCTTACATTTCTGATCTCCCGGACCTTATGTTGATTTTTTTTTGTTATGGACTTAATGAATCATTAAAGACTAAACTCACCCGAGATGGTCCT
>NW_015712913.1:0-259 GCF_001515625.1 Sinocyclocheilus rhinocerous
CTTTGATGAATAGAAAGTTCAAAAGAACAGCATTTAATTGAAATATTAATTGTTTGTAGCATTATAAATGTTTTTACTGTCACTTTTGATCAACTTAATGCATCCTTGATGAATAATATTATTAACTTCTTAAAAAACAAAATCTTACTGACCCCAAACTTAAGTAAACACACACACACACACACATAGTGTACATACATACATACAGACATATAGTATGTAGGTGTGTATATAAATATAGTTTAGTTTCCAGAATTGG
>NW_015712914.1:0-259 GCF_001515625.1 Sinocyclocheilus rhinocerous
ATCTTTAAAGTGCACTTCACTCCCAGACTCTCAAATCAGGCACATTTGAAGCAGTGTGAGAAGGTTTTCATCCTTTATGTCTATTAATATTATTCAGTGAGAAGTGTCATGTCAGCGGGGCCTGTCGCTGGCCTCCTCCTCCCCCATTCACTTTTCACTGGTAAAATTCAGCGGAAAATTGGATGGCGCTACCAAACTGGATGTTCCCCCCCGGCCGTGGAGAGGAGTGCAGATCAGGCACATTCCAGGGGAAAGCTGT
>NW_015712915.1:0-259 GCF_001515625.1 Sinocyclocheilus rhinocerous
AGTGAGGAAGCACGGCAGACACTCCCTGAACTCTCAGGTCAAGTGCGGTGCGTGTCTGTCTGTGTGTGCTGGCCAATCTGTGCTGGACAATAGAAAGTAATAGCATTTTTTGTGGAAGAGCGCTTTCATTGTTTAAAATAGTAACAGTATTGAGAGATGTGTTGAATGAAATGGATGGTTAAAACTATAGAATAATGCTGAGCCGTGTAATTTCAGTTAGGTTAATTTCTGTGAAAGGTGCAAAGTCCAGTTCCAGAAT
>NW_015712916.1:0-259 GCF_001515625.1 Sinocyclocheilus rhinocerous
ATCTTGGACAACATTGACTGTTAAGTAGCTGCTCCCTTGTGTTTTGTTTGACCATACGCTATTATATCGAAAAAAATAAATTTTTCTTTAAGGTTACTTAAAGCCAAAACCAAAGCGCAAACAGCTGTCAAATACAGACAGAAACATAATTCAAATTACTATATTGTATTCAAATTATTATATTGTAAAATACAGTAATATTTTGATAAATTTGATTAAACATTATTCTACTTGAAACTATTTAAAAATGTATACCTGT
>NW_015712917.1:0-259 GCF_001515625.1 Sinocyclocheilus rhinocerous
ATCTGCGTTCAAGGGGAGGGGCTTACCGATAGGTCAATTGCACTTGTTCGTTCAGTAGACGGATGTTGATTTAATGAGCTGTGCGTAATCTGCTGGCGTGATGGGCGGAAAGAGCTGCACCATTACGATCCATGTCAAGCCAGTTGTGTAATGCTTATGCAATGACTAAAATAATGTCTAGTATAGAGATGATTTAACCCCTGTTGAGAGACATAAATGGTTTTAACGTGATTTGTATGACGCTCAGGGCGCAGATGGA
>NW_015712918.1:0-259 GCF_001515625.1 Sinocyclocheilus rhinocerous
ATTATGCTGAAATTAAAATATTTATTTATTTGCACTATTTACTCAGTATATTTGCACTAATAATGCACTATGTATGTGCACTGGTAACAAAATGTATTTGCACCGTGTTGCACTAATAGTGCACTATTTGCATGATATACTCAGTTTATGTGCACTATTTGCACTATTGACCCAGTTTATATGCACTATTTGCACTAATAATGCACTATTTATTTGCACTAATTAGTTATTTACACTAATAGCGCACTATGCACTCAGT
>NW_015712919.1:0-259 GCF_001515625.1 Sinocyclocheilus rhinocerous
AACTTTCTCTTACAGAGAATGAAGGTTTCAAGCATATGTGGGCTTACATTCTCTTCATATGCTTAGCTGCCCTAACATAGTGTTACAGTTCACAGAAACACTAAACTAAGTTTCTTGTTAATATAAGCTCTGCTTCATGAGTATAAGACTGCTAACACATTAAAATCTTGTTTCTGCTTTGCAAATAAAATTTCATTAGATATATCAGAAACATCTTACAGAGAAAGTAGGTTTTCAGCATATGTGGGCTTGCATTCTC
>NW_015712920.1:0-259 GCF_001515625.1 Sinocyclocheilus rhinocerous
GTTAAGGGAATGTTTCATCATTTTGCAAACATTACAGGAATGTTACTTTTGAATGTTCTCTGAACGTTCTGAAACAACATTTAAAAAACGTTAGATTAATGTTCAACTAAAACAGAAATAAAACGTTCCATGAACTAAGTATAAATAACATTTTTGTATTAATGTTTTGAGAACATTATAGAACAATTTGGAGTAGACGTCACAGTTACGTCACTTGCAGCTGCGGCAGAAAATCACTGGGAACGAGTGGAGGGAAACG
>NW_015712921.1:0-259 GCF_001515625.1 Sinocyclocheilus rhinocerous
TTATTCCACCAAGAATGAGAACATTTAATGTAAAAGTATAATAATAATAATAATAAGTATAATAGAGATGATATACTTCAAAATAACGTTTAAGTTTGAACTGCATGTTAAGTGCAAGTAAATGCAAATGAATTAGTTAAAATTTATAATAAATGCAATTAGCTGAAGTTGTTTTTTGACCTTTGTTGACTGAATTAGGACTTACGCACATCTTTATGTCATTTCTAAATTACTTCTATTGTCTTTGCTGCCAAATGTA
>NW_015712922.1:0-259 GCF_001515625.1 Sinocyclocheilus rhinocerous
ATTCGTCATTTACCTCTCGGTGACTCCTGGGAGAATGAAGAACATCCAGAAGTGAATGCCGAAGACCAGGATGACCTGGAAGATGACCTTCCCCATCACGGTCTTCCTCAGGTACAGCGCACGGTCCACCACCATCGTCCCAAACTGGATGAGCACCATCACCAGGAAGGCCTCGGGAACCTGATCCTCTGACAGAGAGGAAGTGATGTCAGCCGCAGCAGAGTGTTTCTGTGGAGAAACCAGTTTCACTTCAGTTTTA
>NW_015712923.1:0-259 GCF_001515625.1 Sinocyclocheilus rhinocerous
ATTACCGGTCATCTCCACTTTTGAGGAAACACTGGAAAATGACTTAAAACTTAAATGACTGCAATTCAGGAATGCTGCAGACTACAGTACATCTTCATCAAACAAGACATTTTAGGAGTGTCTTGTTTTTGGTTGAGTAAATGCTTATAGCAATATAAATAAAATTAAAATAAGTAATTTATTTGACTTGTTTTAAACTAAGTTAAGTGCAGAATTGCCAGAAAAGCGGTTCTAAAAAGCTATTTCAGAATAGTACACA
>NW_015712924.1:0-259 GCF_001515625.1 Sinocyclocheilus rhinocerous
AACTAGCCATAAAACTGCAGGTGAGATGACCCGGTGGCATTTATAAAACCAAACTGGCTGTAGAATCCAATTGCTTGATTTATTTTTGACATAATGAACAACTGTGACACTTTTTTTTTTTTCAATTTAATGAAGCAGAAAATCTAACATATACTCTGTATAGAAATTACAGAAATCACTGGCTGTAATCTAGGCCTGCTCCTGCTCTCTTCCGCTGTAGCCCGGAAGGTGTCCGAGGGCAGCTGGGTTGCTGATGACC
>NW_015712925.1:0-259 GCF_001515625.1 Sinocyclocheilus rhinocerous
TCAGGATTATTTGATGTATAGAAAGTTCAAAAGCATAAAAACAGCATCTATTTGAAATATAATTGTTTGTTAATTTCTTAAAAAAGGGGGGGAAAATCCTACTGACCCCAAACTTTATTAATGGTAGTGTACATTGCGAAATACATATTTATGCTGACATTTGATTTCATTTTAAAGAATAAAACCACTAATAAATGAATAACACTGTTAAATATCAAGATTAACTTAAAGACTTAGATGATGGCAGAGGTAATATTAA
>NW_015712926.1:0-259 GCF_001515625.1 Sinocyclocheilus rhinocerous
CATTTCTAATTTTGAATTAACTTTTATTTTTATTTTTAGATTTTTAATTTTCATTTTAACTTTAGTTTGTTTCAGTAATATTGTTGTGAACTGTTGTCACTTTTATTTCAGTTTTGTTTTATTTAGATTTATTTTAATTTAATTTTACATTTATTTTAATTTTGTTTCTATTTTAATTTTTCATGTTTTACTTTTATTAAAGTTGTAATTTTGTAATTCTAATATTAAATTAAAAATTTTAAGTTTGCGTTTTCATCCA
>NW_015712927.1:0-259 GCF_001515625.1 Sinocyclocheilus rhinocerous
TGAGTGAGTGGCTGCTGCTTTTGGCTGATATGCGTCATATCACATCCAAAAATGATTTTTATCAAATGATTGACAGGCCAAACTGCAAAGGAGTGGAAATAAGTGTGGACGGGTAAAGCAGTCCAATAACCAATTATTTCAAAAGACATGCATTTGCACAAAAAAAAAACATACAGTAAATTGAGATTGAGATTAGGGATGTTAATTTTAACCAGTTAACCGTTAACCGACTGTGAAGAATTTTGACCGATTAATACAA
>NW_015712928.1:0-259 GCF_001515625.1 Sinocyclocheilus rhinocerous
ATTTTTGACCCTCTTGTCTCCCTGTAGGTGATGTTTGAGACCTATCAGTTCTCAGGCGTTTATATCGCCATCCAGGCCGTGCTCACTCTTTACGCGCAAGGTACTCAACCTTTTTAATTATGTAAAAAAAAAAAATGAAAATAGCAAATAGAATAAAAATAAAATTTAAAATAATAAATATAATAATACGAAATGAAATATTATATAATAAAAATATAAAATAAAATTTAAAATAATAAATATAATACAAAATAAAATC
>NW_015712929.1:0-259 GCF_001515625.1 Sinocyclocheilus rhinocerous
GGCACCTGTCCTGTCTCTGGACCCTTATATACTGGGTAGGAAAAAAACCTACAAACATGCATAAATATGTACAGATGATTTGTTTGAGAGTTTTGAAGGTACACTACAGTTCAAAAGATTTTTTTTTTTTGTTTATTTTGAAAGAAATTAGTTAGATTTTTTTTATTCAGCAAGGACGCATTAAATTGATTAAATGTAACCGTAAAGACAATTATAATGTTACAAAAAAATTCCATTTCAAATAATTGCTGAACTTTCA
>NW_015712930.1:0-259 GCF_001515625.1 Sinocyclocheilus rhinocerous
ATCAGAGCTGTTCTATGCCTTTGTCAGCTTGTTATTTAAATACAGCATCGGTATGAATAAAACATCAAACCAACCATTATGACCTGTCTTCTAGGGACACAACATAAGGAAACAGATCTCTTCAGTTTAAACAAAACAGAACAGAGCACTATACAATTTAGATGATAAAAACAATTGGCCATGTCATAAATATTTCCCTATAAAACAATACATACAAAAACACAGTCCTTCGAGGTGCTGTATACTCTTTTTTTTTTTT
>NW_015712931.1:0-259 GCF_001515625.1 Sinocyclocheilus rhinocerous
ATTTGCATGTGCAGGACTAAACGCGATAGCTGTTTCTCTTCAAGAAAAACAGACCGGCCCATGTGTGAGTGGGCATGTGTGTAGAGATTCACAATCGTTATTGTTTTTGCCTTCTATTACTGTATTGGCTTTTGTATTGATGGAGACACTAAGAAAAAAAGGGCAAAAAGTACCACAATGTTTTGAACATTGTACTTTGCTGTTGTTGTTTTTTTATTTTATTTGGACATACATTTTTTGAGGTAGACCATGACTTCCA
>NW_015712932.1:0-259 GCF_001515625.1 Sinocyclocheilus rhinocerous
ATTGCTGTTTGAGCTTTAAATGTCTTGAATGAATGATCCAAACACAGAAACAGAACGAGGGCGTTTCATATATATTGCAGTCAAAGTTTGCTTCTGAGTTGCATTCTTTTGCATATTCTGTGCTATTTTAATACAAAATGTTGAATTATCTGCATAACAAATTGAGTTGAACTGAAAAAGTTACATGGCTAAGAATGTGGTCTTAAACATTTGAATCCCACTTTATATCAGGGACATTTCTAGAACACACACACACACA
>NW_015712933.1:0-259 GCF_001515625.1 Sinocyclocheilus rhinocerous
TATTCTGCTGGATGAATGGAAAACTGAACCTTATGTAGAACATGATACCTGTTTTACCTGTGAATAAGATGCAGTGCTCAGCGATGTGACATTGTAGTGATATTATTAACACAATTTTAACTATACACTATTAAAAATGAAGGTATTTTGTTGGTGTTGATGACCTTTCCATTCCACAAACAGTGGAAAAAGGTTCTTAAAAAGTTCCTAATACTAAGAAAAGTGGTTCTTTTAAAGAACTGTTTGCTTCTTTGAGGAA
>NW_015712934.1:0-259 GCF_001515625.1 Sinocyclocheilus rhinocerous
ATGAAACACATGAAAAATCAGTTGATCTATCAAAACAAATTGTGTGTTTTTTTAGAGGATGACACTGTTTGTACTTTGCATGTAAAAAAGGAGCATTGATGACAACATAAACGGTTATTTACTACTCCTAAAACGTTATCCTTTGTTTACAATGCCAGAGGGACTGGATGATCCAGGAATTTTAGAAGTAGATATGATGGTTTGATTGTTGACCAAGCATTAATGGGGAGAATAAGAGGAAAAATAAAATTAAAAAGCA
>NW_015712935.1:0-259 GCF_001515625.1 Sinocyclocheilus rhinocerous
CGCACAGTCAAGAGCATCCGTACGGTGCGCACATATTTACGCCAAATTGATTTTTTTATAAATCCAGATATGTGCGTGGAAAACAGCGTACGCACATTTATATGCCCATTTTCTGCATACGCAACGTTTATACATGAGGCCCCTGGTTCTGTAATAGCTGCACAATTTGCAGGTCCTTATGTGATACAGATTATATAATCCATACCCCAGAACATCGATGGAAGACACACTTGTGTCATGCCCCTGCTGAAAAATCCAG
>NW_015712936.1:0-259 GCF_001515625.1 Sinocyclocheilus rhinocerous
GGAATGCATTCCCTCAAGGACCATATTCAAGATTTTCTGGATATTGCTTACCTCTCTGATCTCCCGGACTTCATGTTGATTGACTTTTTCTGTTATGGACTAAATGAACCGTTAAAACCATACTCCCCCGTGATGGTCCTCAAGGGTCACTGTGTCAGTTCCTGGATTATGCCCTAACAGGTTCCCCATTCACTGTGGAAGAGGTGGAAGACGTTAAGACCCCTAAGAGTTTTTTTTTGGGGGTGGGGGGGGGGCAAGC
>NW_015712937.1:0-259 GCF_001515625.1 Sinocyclocheilus rhinocerous
ACTGTAAATAATCTTCTTTTAAAAATGCATTTATTCATCAATTTAATAATTGTGAAAACAATTACATTCATTCACATAATAAGCATGAACATGGTAAAATATGGCTAGCCAGCTAACCAAAACATTTTGACATCAAGTTATGAAATCTTTATTACTGAATGTTCTCTGAATATTCAAAATGATCCGTTTTTTGAAAAAATGATTTAAAACTTTCTTTCTCTTGATTATAGGAATGTTAAGAGAAACTACATTGTATCAT
>NW_015712938.1:0-259 GCF_001515625.1 Sinocyclocheilus rhinocerous
ATGCTCCACATCTTTTCTTTTCTCCCTGGCTCTTCATCTCGCATACACAAGTCCTCCGACACCTCATTCTTCACTGGCACAAAAAAACCTGGCTAGTGTGTGCCACAAATTATAATCTCAGGAATGAAGCCCAGTCTTCAGACAGGCTGTCTACATCCCCTCGCTCCTGCATTTTGCAAATGACAGTTTTCACTTTAAAAAGTTCATTTATAAAATGGCATGTTTGCAAAACAGGAAACAATAAACGCTGGCAGCTCTT
>NW_015712939.1:0-259 GCF_001515625.1 Sinocyclocheilus rhinocerous
ATTTTGGGCCGGTCGTCTGAGGAGCATTTCTTATATATGGAATAAGACGAGCAGTCTAACAAGAAACACTGATTTTTTTTAATAGTAGCTTAGCTGTTGCGGAACTCGTATATCTTTGAAAGAGTGCGCGGTGTGACGAAATGCTCGCTTGAGTTGATGTTCCTGAAAATGTTACATAATGATAAGACTTTGCACAGACTTTCACTATTTGAATTTAAAAACAACCCTTGACCAAACCGCTATCTTTCCGTCTCATTTA
>NW_015712940.1:0-258 GCF_001515625.1 Sinocyclocheilus rhinocerous
CTATATATATATATATATATATATATAGAATAAACTGATATTGAAGCTTAGCTTATAAATCATTGTTAGCTAGACACACAGGTACAGCACTGTTTAATGTCACCCATGACTGTGCACAGCTCACTGTACACCCTTGACATTGTACAAAACGTATGTTTTGTTTTTTCTGAGAAACTGGAACAGTCCTTTAATATTGATTTCATTACATTTTAATTTACAGATAAATCGTGCACAGGTTTCATGGTTGGAGTAATAAAA
>NW_015712941.1:0-259 GCF_001515625.1 Sinocyclocheilus rhinocerous
ATCTGGATACAGGTCGCATGTTAATGCCAAGTGTAAACGCAGCCAATCATAAGTTGATTCAGGAGATGGATATGTGTTGGAACAGCACATATGCCATGTTAGAGCGTCTCTTTGCTCAGAGGGAGCCAGTAGGTGCTGCTTTGGTAACTTTGAAGACAAACCTCACACCTTTGACTTCAGAAGAGTACCAGACAGTAAATGAAAGTGAAAAGTTAAAGTGAAGTGATGTGTGGCCAAGTATGGTGACCCATACTCGGAA
>NW_015712942.1:0-259 GCF_001515625.1 Sinocyclocheilus rhinocerous
ATGTTGTTGAGCTCACCAGTGCTTTCTTTCTTCTTAAGAATGTAGTCAACCGTTGATCTGGCCATACAGTACCTAAGGTTTTTGCCATCTCTCTTATAGATTTATGTTGTTTTTTCAGCCTAATGATGGCCTCCTTCACTTTCATTGAGATCTCCTTGGACTTCATTGGTAGCACCAGTCAAGCAGCTTCCGGGGGCCTCATTTACAAAATGTCGCGCAGAAACCATCCTAAATTTGATCTTACGATCATCTCTCAAAT
>NW_015712943.1:0-259 GCF_001515625.1 Sinocyclocheilus rhinocerous
AGAAAAACCACCAGAGAAACATGGCGAGAATGAAACATCTGACTTCTATAGATTTTGTAACCATTTTGAATTAGATTTTTTTTTAGTATTTTATTTTTATATTTCCTGTTTAAAAATCTCGGTAATTTTGTTGTTGTGTGTTTGTCATTTTAATTAAATATTTTAAATATGTCTATATACTTTTTATTAAGTTTCAGTTATTCTAGTACTTTAAATTTTTTATTTTAGTATTTCTAAAATCAAATGCTAGACTAAATGA
>NW_015712944.1:0-259 GCF_001515625.1 Sinocyclocheilus rhinocerous
TGCTATTTAGTAAAGCTAATCTGTCCTTGCTGTCTTCTTTCATTAATACAGTGGGTATTTTCATGTAAGGTGCAGCATGGCGCATGTGGAAAAGCAATGAACAGCTTCCGAAAGGGTTTTATAAAGCGTTGTGAGATGACCGCAGAAAAGGAGTAATTCGTTTAAATCAAGGGGTCATATTGATGACCGTGAGCAGTTAATAAATGAGGTGTGCGACAAACAGATACCTGGGTCAGGTTTTGTCTGCAGGTTCAAGATG
>NW_015712945.1:0-259 GCF_001515625.1 Sinocyclocheilus rhinocerous
AGAACTAGGTCACAATCAAGAATCGTTTTTCTGTTGCTAGAGTGCGGTCCTTGATTCTGACATATACAGGTCAAAAACGTTAAAAAGTAAACAAAACTTCACTACAAACTCTTAAAATATATATAATAAAGTGCCTCTTTCGTTGAGGAAACTTCAAGTCACAAGGTTTTGTCTAGATCCTATGAGTGTGATTTTTACAGTTGTTTTCAATTTATTGTAAATGACGAAGTAGAACTTTGAGTCAGATTAACTGATCTGT
>NW_015712946.1:0-259 GCF_001515625.1 Sinocyclocheilus rhinocerous
TAGAAAACAGCTGTTTTAAATTCTAATAATATTTCAAATTTTTACTGTATTTTTAATCAAATTACGTAATGCAGACTTGGTGAGCAGAAGAGACTTCTTTCAAAAGCATTGGAGAAACATCAAGCGTTTGAATGCTAGTGTGTTTCACCGCTGTCACTGATGTTTCAGCACCAGCCTTTGCAAAGCCCAAACCTCTTCTCTTTCTCTCTTTCTCTCTGTCTCCAGCAAAGCGAGCTCAACTCCTTCCTGTGGACGATAA
>NW_015712947.1:0-259 GCF_001515625.1 Sinocyclocheilus rhinocerous
GGAAGGCATTTTTTAAATATTAAAACGACAGATACTTCTTCCTGTAAGACCATGTGCTACTGATCCTTCTCCTCTATTACTGATCAAAATAAATTGCAGAAGAAAATAAAAATAAACCAGGTAACATTTTCTTCATCAGAACAGATTTGGAAAAATGTTGCATTACATCACTTGCTCACCAACAGATACTCTGCAGTGAATGGGTGCCGTCAGAATGAGGTTCCAAACATCTGATAAAAAAAAAAAAACATCACAGTAA
>NW_015712948.1:0-259 GCF_001515625.1 Sinocyclocheilus rhinocerous
TTACCATGGTAAACATTAAATACAAGACACTGCATCAAATCATATGTCATATTTATTTGGTCACATATTTTATCTGTAAATTAGTCTCTGCGCTCAAAGCTCCAGATTGTAGAATTTTGAGGAAAAATTACAGAAAGTATCATTCTGTCTAAGGACATGTGATATAAACAACTGAAAATGTACCAGACTTTTTTTTTATGTGCATGTTTTTGAGCAACGCCGACGTCCTACGTCATCCGCCCGGAGCTGCTTCCATGTA
>NW_015712949.1:0-259 GCF_001515625.1 Sinocyclocheilus rhinocerous
TGATACTGGAGACTGGAGTAATAGCTGCTGAAAAATTCAGCTTTACCATCACAAATTGCATTTTAAATTTATAATAGAAAAATCTTTTTTTTTTTTTAATTGTTGTATTTGAGAATATTACTGTTTTCTGTATTTTTGATTAAATAAATGCAGCCTTGGTGAGTATTAGAGACTTCTTTCAAAAACATTAAAAAAATCTTAACTATTCCAACTTTTGACTGGTATGTATTGATACACAGGAGTGTGTGTGTGTGTGTGT
>NW_015712950.1:0-259 GCF_001515625.1 Sinocyclocheilus rhinocerous
TCACGTTGTGCATTAAAATTGTTTAATGCACAGCTAGCCGTGAATGATCCCTTACATATATTTCAATTAATTATCGATCGATCAAGAGAGAAAGAGAGAAAGATAGATGACAGTTGTGTGTGAGAGTTACCTGTGTCTGTGCGTCTCTCTCTACAGACAATGAAGCTGTGAGTTTAGTTACTTATACAGCGATTTTACCTCCTCGTTGCTGAGAAATATAATGGAGCGATACAGTATCTAAGCTATTTTATTAATAAAA
>NW_015712951.1:0-259 GCF_001515625.1 Sinocyclocheilus rhinocerous
ATGCTAATAAAGCTTAATTGAATTGAATTGAGAGAGAGAGACAGACACACAGGGGGGGGTATAAGGAAGCATATGGCAGAATAAAACAATTTAATCTCTGCTTGTTTTATTTAGAATTAGAATTTTTTTAATTAGAATTTTTTAATTAGAATTTCTGAATCTGAAATGGTATAAAGAGATAAGTATAATGTCAAATATGCTCGGTCTCCTTAACAGTGTATGTAAAGTCTAAGATGTCTCGGTGTGTCTAAACCCTAAA
>NW_015712952.1:0-259 GCF_001515625.1 Sinocyclocheilus rhinocerous
AGCATTCACGCACATATCTGTCCCATCCATCTGTATAGACCTTTTAAGTCAATTCATGCAATGTAGACAATTGTGACTTTCCAAAGACTTGATTAACACTCATCAGTGATTGATAGAAAACAAGCAAGTGACATTATACACTCCATTTATGCATGTTTTTTCTCAGTATGGAGTGTGTTTGTGTGTGTGTATATGTGAGCATGTATGTTTTGGAAAACATGCTGAAAAATCATTAGTGGCTTCAGCACTGTTAATTCAG
>NW_015712953.1:0-259 GCF_001515625.1 Sinocyclocheilus rhinocerous
AAGTGATGGTGCTTCATATAATATCATCTAGTGTAATATAATATCATGTAGATAATAAAAAAAGATGCATTGGGATAAGCATTTATAGACATTCTAAACTCTATTTAATAACTAAATTAAATAACTCTAAACTCTAGATTTAATTCTGCAGCAGAGCGTTGATATCTCAGATCATTCTCTAGTCTTGTGCATAATCCATATAGCTAAAAACTCGAACTCCTTGTTACAAATATGGTAGAACCATCACTTCTATGACAAA
>NW_015712954.1:0-259 GCF_001515625.1 Sinocyclocheilus rhinocerous
TCCACCATATTAACATTGGCAGCTACCATCGGGAGTGTGTGCCAGTAGAATACAATTGAGTCCATACAAGTTTGACACACCGCCGAGGGACCGACTTATGCTGCTGAACCAGCAGTGAACTAACGTTAGGGAGCTGAAGAGCCTGAAGTGACACCATGGTTGCTGTATTTATTTATTTATTTTGTTTCAGAGGGAATTTGTTAATAATGTTCGGTGTTTTCATAGATGTGAATGAGACATGAGGTAGGAGTTTGATATG
>NW_015712955.1:0-259 GCF_001515625.1 Sinocyclocheilus rhinocerous
AGATACCTGGCGAAGCCCTCCACTGAGATCTGCCCTGTTACACAATTAAGATAAAAAAAGGTGCATGCATCACATTTCAGTAGAGAAGACAATAGGCATCATTTCAGGACTTTTAAACTGCAAAATTGCATTCACAACCCAGCTGAATCCTGTAACGTGTTATATTTTGATTATTACTATCATTCAAAACTTTGAGGTCGATAAGATTTTTAAAAATGTTTTTGAAAGAAGTCACCAAGGCTGCATTTATTTGATTAAA
>NW_015712956.1:0-259 GCF_001515625.1 Sinocyclocheilus rhinocerous
TCATTTCCAGTCGGAGTGACTGTCAGGCGTCTGAAAGTGAGTTTTTATTGTAAATCTGTGCTGCTCGAGACACAAACTGATTCAGATGATTCAGTCCGATTTGATGAACTGATTCAGTTAGTTCACCAAAAAGAACTGGTTCAAAAGAATGATTCGTTCACGAATGATTCCGGACGGTTTGTCTGAGGCTCTGGATCACAGGTCATCATCATGTTGTAAATAATGTTCAGTTTCTTGCACAGACTGATCGTTTCGTTTC
>NW_015712957.1:0-259 GCF_001515625.1 Sinocyclocheilus rhinocerous
GTCAACGTATGTATTTGCAAACCTCTTTCACACATGATCCGTTATCATCAGTGTTCTGTTACTCTACTGCAGACCGAGCGAGAATGGAAGAAGTTATTATTGTAATATTATGCGCTTTGTACTGTAATGTTTTCTCGCCGGTGAATGAGACATGAGTTAATTTGACAGCGTTGTATTCAATCCTCCACCAATGTCGTCTCTCATCGTGTCGCTGGTTAGCCTCTGCTCTGCCGGTGTGCGGTCATGTGTTTTGGAGGAG
>NW_015712958.1:0-259 GCF_001515625.1 Sinocyclocheilus rhinocerous
AGAGTAACGCTGCATGTTTCTAAGCATTTCAGGGGACCTTTAAGGACAAAATCCCCAGATGTTCAAAGCAGTGTCAGATTTTTGAACCCCACTGTTTAGTAAAGCTCATGCTGTTTTTCTTTTCAATAAATGCTCAGCAGGCACAGAGACATGTTTAAAATGTGCTGTATTTGAATGCAAATCATGATTTTTCCCCTTTAGATTATGAAACCGCTAATGAATGTCTGTCCACACTTCACACCACGGCACTGTTCATTAA
>NW_015712959.1:0-259 GCF_001515625.1 Sinocyclocheilus rhinocerous
GGAGGAGCCATGGTGGAGGAAGGGCTGACGACTTCAGGGGGCCGACCGACGGCGGCGGAGTAGGTGGAAGAGGAGCCAGAGGCGGAGATGGAGAGCCGATGAGCCAGGGCGACGACAGGGCCAAGGCAGAGCAGATGGCGCCGGCGACCAAGGCGGGGATCCGGAAGGCCGCAGTGAAGCCGGAGCGACAGAGGACTGAGGAGGAGCCGGAGGGAAGGAGGAGCCTGACAGAGCCGGAAGGACGGAGGGATGAGGTGTA
>NW_015712960.1:0-259 GCF_001515625.1 Sinocyclocheilus rhinocerous
GCTCAGTCGGGGGGCCAGTTCTCCTCCGACCAGACGAACCAGCAGTTTAGTTCCAGGCTGCAGCAAAGTCATGCATGGTTCATTTATCTATTAAGTGAACGTATCTGATAATAGAGGAGTTACCAAGATAAAGTGAGTAGCATTCAGCTAGTTATGTGATTTCAACTTAAAAAAAAAAAAAGTTTATATTTTCCCAATTGTGTAAAGATAATATTATGTATGTATGTATGTATGCATGTTTATATATATATACAGTATA
>NW_015712961.1:0-259 GCF_001515625.1 Sinocyclocheilus rhinocerous
AAACACAGGGGAGCCAGGAGACACACACGTAGCACGAGGATTGACGTTTAACACTAGACACTCGACACTGGGAAACACAGGGCTTAATTACCAATGAGCTAAACGAGGGAATAAATGGGACTCAGCTGGAAACAAACGAACATAATGGGAACAGGAACAGGAATAGGAAAGACCGAATATGGACACAAGGAAACACGAGAGAAAACTGGGTCATGAGGAGAACATGGGGAGCAAAACACAGACAGTCCAGGGGTGTGAC
>NW_015712962.1:0-259 GCF_001515625.1 Sinocyclocheilus rhinocerous
TGTGTCAAGTGTTAGTCCAAGATATGTATAGTGTTGTGTCATCTTTGATTGGACAGTGGTCCAGTAGCCCCTCACTGCAGAACACAAGATCCACGGGGCGTGGTTGGATCCACCTCTAGGGGGTGGAGATTAGTAGGTTTAGGGGTGGAGCTCTGGGAGATGGGTAAGTTAAGGGGTGGAGATGGGTGGGTTTAAGAATCAGTTGGTGGAGACAGGTAGGTTTAGGTACATGTAAGGTGGGAGGAGTTGGATCTGGATC
>NW_015712963.1:0-259 GCF_001515625.1 Sinocyclocheilus rhinocerous
GCTTATATTTGAACACAGCGGTAGGCTCTTCATCGCAACTCAGATTAAAACAGCAGGCAGTCAAATTTAACCCTTTAAAGGCTGCGACATATGAAATAATAGTGGAAAATTGATTATTTATTTATTTATTTATTTATTTGTTTTAATGGAAGAGTTTATTGAACCTTTAGATAAAAAAATGCATACATGTATTTGTTGAGTATCATATCTGATACATCAGGCTTTTAAGGCTCATATAGTCTAATATAGTGAGAATATG
>NW_015712964.1:0-259 GCF_001515625.1 Sinocyclocheilus rhinocerous
AGGCAGAGAGAGAGACAGAGATGTGACATGTTTTTGTCTGCATTCTTCCTCTGGAAGCATCTGGAAAACTGTCCCCAGGAAACCCACATGTCGTTCACAGCCATATGCTCATACTGTATCTTCACAATAAAGGTATCTCTGTGTGTGTATGTGTACATCTGCTGGCATTGTGGGATTTGCATTTATCATCGTAGCAGGCAGAAACGTACCACATTCATGAGAAAACTCCAAAATGAATCTTTCATATTTAGCCCTGAGC
>NW_015712965.1:0-259 GCF_001515625.1 Sinocyclocheilus rhinocerous
AGGAAAGTATTTTAAAGACTGTTGGTAACAAAGCTGATTTAGTTACCAATGACTCTGATTGTATGAACAAAACATACTGAGATGTTTCACAAATGATCTTCTTTAATGTTCCATAGCTCAGCGGTTCCCAATCCCAGTCCTCGCGCCTCTAATAGTCTCTAAAGCTACTATTTATAATATCTACTTGATGCTTTCTTATTTAAGACAATAATAGCTTTAAAGTGCCCCTATTATGGGTTATGAAAGGTTCATATTTTGG
>NW_015712966.1:0-259 GCF_001515625.1 Sinocyclocheilus rhinocerous
AGGATATATGTTAGGCTTATACACGCACAAACACACACACACACATGTGCACATATGTATTGATTTCAATATTTAGAATAATAAAGAAGCACAATACGTAATGCAAACTTTTTTTTTTCGTCCTTATAAATTGCATAATGACAACCAGAATAGCAGAGAGAGACGTTATATAAGCTATTGGAAAGTCTTTTGAGCATACATTCCAAGCGCTGATCTATTTATCAAATATTAAGAAGTAATATTTTTAGATTCCAAATCA
>NW_015712967.1:0-259 GCF_001515625.1 Sinocyclocheilus rhinocerous
AGGTAGTTAAAAGAATAATCTAGGTTCACTACACGTTAAGCTCAATCAACAGCATTTGTGAAATAATTTTGATATTTACATTTTTCTTTCTTTCTTTCGTTCTTTCTTTCTTTTTATTTATTTATTTATAACCTTTGTTACAGAAAGGCACGCACAATGGAAGTGAATGAGGCTGATCTGCAAATGTTAATCTACTTACTCTTTCAGCAGATAAGTCACAAAACGTTAACAATATGACTGTTAACATGAGTTTAATTGA
>NW_015712968.1:0-259 GCF_001515625.1 Sinocyclocheilus rhinocerous
AGGGAAAGAGTTTCCAATCCCTGATGGATGGAAAGTAGCTAATTAGTGGTTTGAAAGTAGTTTAGCTCTGGCAGTCTGCTTTATATACAAGTTTGTATATATATAGTTTTCATGTCTAATTTTATCCCCAAATCCCTATAGAGCCTTGTGAAAAAGAAGTACACTTCAGCATACTTTAAAAAAAAAAAAAGAGTACTTTTTGCGGAAATAAAGTGTGAAATTAATGTAATGTTTGTGGACACTTGCATGTTAACTACAA
>NW_015712969.1:0-259 GCF_001515625.1 Sinocyclocheilus rhinocerous
CAAAACATCTGACTGCACAGCTAAACAATGACAGCACGCTTTTACAAGAGGTGACACACTGCAGACATAGAAACACTGTTTCAAACACACACTGACTATCACACAGCTTCTGTAACAAGAGGAGGACGGACGGATATCTTTAATGCTGTTATAACGTAGCATAGAGAACAGTAGAATAAAATGGAATTGTACAGTAAAGTACAAAAACCAGTACAGAAGGGCAGAGTATTGTTGTCTTTTTTCCTGGTACAACTATCTA
>NW_015712970.1:0-259 GCF_001515625.1 Sinocyclocheilus rhinocerous
AAGATAATACAAGATAACACTTAATAATAATCCAAGAAGATGAAGGTCAATTCAGATACAGGGAAACGCAAGTAGCATGTAACATGTCCAATACACAAATAATATCCTGTGCTGAATGAACTGAGGAGGGAGACTAAATACACAACAAACGTAATCTAGGGGAAAACCGAACAGGTGAGGAGCTAATTAACTACTAAGGAGACAAATGAGGGACAAACAGGCAGGATGACCAAACTCAATGCAAACAAAGAACAAAAAA
>NW_015712971.1:0-259 GCF_001515625.1 Sinocyclocheilus rhinocerous
CAAAAGTCATCACTTCTCTCATCAGGCAAATAGTGTTTCAAATAGCCTATGGGAACTACCCAATACTGTATCTCGTTTCTCCAAGAAAAATACTTACTCATTTACTCATATGTTTTTCTTGTGTTCTTCAGCTCATCTTCCCGTTCCTGTGATCACCAGATACTGTCCACAAAATCCTTCATCATCAGTCTGCAGATGTGTGCTGCTGTGTTCCGTGGTGAATGTGGGTCATGTGACTCTCTCCTGGTACAAAGGAAAC
>NW_015712972.1:0-259 GCF_001515625.1 Sinocyclocheilus rhinocerous
CCAGCTAATCAAGGTCTTCAGGATTACTAGAAGGCTACAGGCAGGGGAGTTTTATCAGGGTTCAAGCAAAACTCTGCAAAGCAGTGGCCCTCCAGGACCAAGTTTGTCCATCTCTGTGCTAGGGGCATGTAAACTTATGAGCATAATATTATCTTCTGTAGTTTCTGAAGGGCAGAATTAAATGAAAAAATATGGCATGGTCCTGATGGTGCCCTTAAGGCGGGCATACACGGTGCGATTTTTGCTGTCGTACGAGCTC
>NW_015712973.1:0-259 GCF_001515625.1 Sinocyclocheilus rhinocerous
ATATATATATATGTGAGTGTATATAAATTACTCAAATTATAATTTTATAATTTACTATATATAATGTCAATTATGCTAATTATATATATTAAAATTAATATTACCAGTGTAACTATGATCATCATCAAAGTGGCCAAAACATGAACAGTTAGACAATTAACAATTACCAATTTATTTATTTATTACCTTTTTTTGAAAAGGGACCATGCACAGTTTTCGGCGTTTGATTAGGTCGGAGAATTGTGAGGGATTGGCTGTA
>NW_015712974.1:0-259 GCF_001515625.1 Sinocyclocheilus rhinocerous
CCTTCAATGTGAATGGTCTACTTAACCCTATTAAAAGGAAAAAAATCTTAAGTAAAATGAAAAGAGAAAATGCTCATATAGTATATCTACAAGAGACACATCTAAATAACACTGAGCATGAAAAACTGAAAAGAATGGCATTTACTCAGATCTATTACTCATCATACCATACAGGGTTATTATTCTGATCTCCCATATGGTTATTTTTTAAAAGAAATATGAATATGTTGATAAAGAAGGCCGGTTTACATATGTTACA
>NW_015712975.1:0-259 GCF_001515625.1 Sinocyclocheilus rhinocerous
AATAAAAATGTAGGTTGTACAAAAATTGCATTTCTTATTTTTATTTGTCTCGTCAAGATACAATTCGTTTAACATTTTGCTGTCAACACAACAGGAAAAAGTGTCGCAGAGAAAAAAAAAATGTAGGTTGTACAAAAATTTTAACCTATTTGGTATTTTTATTCATCTTGTCAAAATACAAAATTCGTTTAACATTTTGCTGTTAAAACAGTAGGAAAAGAGTCGCAGAGAAAAATAAATAAATAAATACGACATCTGT
>NW_015712976.1:0-259 GCF_001515625.1 Sinocyclocheilus rhinocerous
ACAACAAATAGCAAATGGGAACATTTTTACCAACAACACAAATAGCATTGAATTGTGTCTTATTGTCTTATGTTTTGTTAGAACTGAATTTTGTGCATTAAGTACCAGTTAACAAGTTTCATAAAGAAATTGCATCTAGTCTTTTCATTAATTATATATTTTTCATTATAGTCTTTCTGTATGTATATTTCAATTAAAATATTACAAATAAATTTTTTTTTTTTTGCTGTTATCTGTTATAGAATAAAAAACTGATGTA
>NW_015712977.1:0-259 GCF_001515625.1 Sinocyclocheilus rhinocerous
CACAGACAAACTCACAGCTATGTTACGTGGGTCAGGTTTTGCCTACATTGCGGGGACCAAATGTCTCCACAAGAATGAAAAGCTTAAAATATCTACAAAGATTTATTTATTGTGAATTACAGAGCTAAATTGAAAAAAAAAAATAGATAGATAAACAAAGATAGATAAACGTTTCACAGAGAAATAAAGACAAAACTTTAGACCAAATTAAGACCCAAAAAAACCCACTACGTTCTACCAAGTTCACAATATTTATTTA
>NW_015712978.1:0-259 GCF_001515625.1 Sinocyclocheilus rhinocerous
CACTCAAATGATTCATGGCTGACAGGACACATGGTTTAAAGTGAGTCTGCGAGTAAAATGTCCTTAAAAAAAATTAAGGACATCCAGAAGGTAAAAAAATTAATAAAATCAAAGCATCCTGAATGTAGTCGGTTAAAATGTAGTCATGTTGAGATCAGTATCAGCCAGTAACCCTGCACACTTGGACATTTAAAAATACACTCAATTTTATATTTTTTTTGGTTTATAGTGAAAGTGCCCAATAATGGGGGTAAAGCCC
>NW_015712979.1:0-259 GCF_001515625.1 Sinocyclocheilus rhinocerous
TTTTTTATCTTCAAACCATTATTTCTGGCTAAAATAAAAGTCCCTTATCCATAATATTGTTTTCTCCAATGAAAAAATCGAACCGTTTACAAGTAAACAACAGACCAAAACAGATCTAAACAAATATTCTGGTGGATTTTGATGCAAAGGGACAACAGGGGATGGACTTTTTCACTGGAGGAATCGTTATTATGGATTATGGACTTGTATTTTGACAGTTTAAAGTTAAAACGTCTTAATGATGGATTTGTTTCTTACA
>NW_015712980.1:0-259 GCF_001515625.1 Sinocyclocheilus rhinocerous
TACCTGCAGAGACAGAGAAGCAGACTCATCTCCACTCTATCATCCACAGATGGACACAGGTGTTTGAGACTTACACCTCGTCGTCACAGTTGAGCGGCTTCTCCAGCCGATAGCCCTGTGGGAGTTTCTCGTACAGCTCCGCGCACGTCATACCGCAATACGGCGTTCCACCTGCCAATCAAAGCCACCAAATCACATCATGCCAGTAAGAAAACAGACATTATCAGACCTTGAACTCTGACTGCATTGATCGTGTGAC
>NW_015712981.1:0-259 GCF_001515625.1 Sinocyclocheilus rhinocerous
AGCACCCGAAGGTAACATACACAGAATCCTGTGATGTAGCAAATCTAAAGTCTTTAAAAGTACAAATATTCCATGTAGTTTCTCAATAAATACTAATACAATGCATGGTTAATAATTATACAAGAATTACAAATGTTGTTTGAAATTAGATGGAAGTGTATGATGTCAAACTTGCACTGCTGTCACTGCTCGAAATGTTACGTCAGATGAGTTAATATATATATATATTTTAAAACATTTCTCTTGTGCTTTAGGATAA
>NW_015712982.1:0-259 GCF_001515625.1 Sinocyclocheilus rhinocerous
CACTCAGAACACTTTAGCAACCCCCTAGAAACCATCCACAATGTTCTAGTAACTTCCTAGAAATCACTCAGAACCTTAGCAACCCCGACAACATTCTCTAATAACTCCCTAGAAACCATGTAGAGCACATTAGCAACCACCCACAACAATTTAGCATTCTAATATTTTTAACCTCTCAGAACCACAGAACCTTAGCAACCCCCTAGAAACCACCAACATTCCAACAACTCTGTAGAAACCATTCAGAACACTTTAGCAA
>NW_015712983.1:0-259 GCF_001515625.1 Sinocyclocheilus rhinocerous
TCTGTTGCTAGTTTTAGTGTGATTACGGAGTCAAATTCAAGTGATGATTCAGTTTTTTTAAGTGTTGCAGTTTTTTTAAGTGGATTTTAAAAAATGCTGGTATTTTATATATTTATCATAACAAAATAATAATACTTATTTTGGAAAAGTAAGTATAAAGAAAACTTAAAAGTAAAAAAATAAACTTACTTTTGCATCAGGCCTAAAAAAAATGTAATCTAATTTTAACTTTCTCACCAGCACCATTAGCAAATAAAAA
>NW_015712984.1:0-259 GCF_001515625.1 Sinocyclocheilus rhinocerous
ATGTGGAGGTGGAATTTTGGACCAATGAGATTTCACTATGGGCGGGGCCACACGGCAGGACTCCACAGGGATTGGTTGTGCCCGAAGGTTCGACGGTTGGTGGAAAGGATAAAAGGATAAAATATAATCTGAGAGGAGAAAGTTTATTTTTTTTAAACTTGTAATTCTATTTCTAACGACAAAAAAGCAGTATACTGTCTTAATTTTTAGATGCAGCGTAGAAACGAAAATGATCAACGAAATGTCCTGTCATTCATCA
>NW_015712985.1:0-259 GCF_001515625.1 Sinocyclocheilus rhinocerous
AAGTAAGTGAACAAAGAGCAGTACAATTCACAGCAATAAAAAAATTACGAAAAAGGTTATTGTAGAAAGAGGTTGAGGGGCATAATGGATGTGAACGAATCTCATCATATGCAGATATTTCACACATTTATAACATGTATTTATGGGTCTGTCACAGGGGCGTCATGCACTTATTGTTTTTGAGGGGGCATGAGTGAAGGGGCGGGGCTTGTCGTGGGACACATGGTAGTAGGCTTATTATTTATAAAAATTTTCCCAA
>NW_015712986.1:0-259 GCF_001515625.1 Sinocyclocheilus rhinocerous
CATATTTTCTTTGGAAAGTGTCAAAATCTAGTTCTTTTAGAAGTTGGTACTCTGGAGGTGTAATTGGCTTTGGTGACAGAGCCTTTGAATTGGAGACTGCATGTATTAAATAGAACTGAAAACTTTTGCTGGAGCTTGGTGAAGGTTATGATGTTGCAATCATGCATACTATGTCTAAGATGCAGTATCTGACTCCTTTCTGATGTCAAAACCTAAGGAGGGTATATTATTGAGGTTTTCACCGGATAGGAAAGAGTGT
>NW_015712987.1:0-259 GCF_001515625.1 Sinocyclocheilus rhinocerous
CATACCTTATGCTGGTGACCAGCAATGCTGGATTTTTCAGCAGGGGTCCTATCAAGAAATATGCGAAAATGCCAAAAATCCACACTATATATTACCAACGTAATCAGTTTGTGCTTGACCCAGAACAAATATACAAACTAAGGTTAATGTTAGATATTCTACATTGGATTTGTGTCTAAATACAACAATATTCATTGTGCTTGTAGGACAGCAACTACACTCTAAAAAAAAGATGGTTCTTTAAAGGTTCTTTACATGC
>NW_015712988.1:0-259 GCF_001515625.1 Sinocyclocheilus rhinocerous
TTTACAAACCAAAACAATTCAATTGTAAGTCGCTTTGTCTGCTAAATGAATACATGTAAATGTAAATCTAAATGCAAAACAGTTCTGAACAAATATGTTGGTGGATTTTGATGTGAGAGACAACAAGGGCATGACTTTTTCACTGCTGGAGAAAGCATTATTATGGATTATTGACTTGTTTATTTAAAGTTAAAGACGTCTTGATGGATTAGTGTCTTGCAAACACGCAGCTTTTCACTTCACAAGATGTTAACTGATG
>NW_015712989.1:0-259 GCF_001515625.1 Sinocyclocheilus rhinocerous
CATCCATCCCTAGTGTCCTGAAGCAAAACTAGTTGAGAGCTGCTGATTTAGGGTGTTTATAAACTGAACTCTTTTATGTGGAAAAAGGCAAGAAAATTCTGTTTTCCATGATTTCTGAAAAATGAGCAGCATTGCGTTGGACATGAGTGCATGTTCCTGACATTTTCAGAAGAAAAGCCCGGGTTATCTGCCACGTATTGGCACTGACAAGCAGTGAAATGCTCATCTGCTGGAGCCGGTGGCTGTTTGGCTCTCTCTG
>NW_015712990.1:0-259 GCF_001515625.1 Sinocyclocheilus rhinocerous
CATATTTTTGCTCAGTTTGGGCCTCTGAATAAAACTGAGGTGTTTCCTCCTTTTTTGTTTTGTCTACAGGTTTAATAAACAAAATATTTTCCAGACTATTATTTCATATGTCAGGATTTACAGGGTTAAACACAAGAACGATTTGCTTGTGTTCTAACTTATAGAGCCTACTTAAAATGTGATAAATTATCTACAACAATTTCTTTACAATTTGTATTGCAAAAGTGACATAACATGGTCATGACACTGAATATATAGG
>NW_015712991.1:0-259 GCF_001515625.1 Sinocyclocheilus rhinocerous
AAATTGTTTGTGATGTTCCCCATTTGTGAACTGCTTTGGATTGAAACATCTGCTAAATGACTAAATTAAAACATTAATTTTAAATGTTTTTCTTTATTTCAGATTTGGAGCTTGTAAACCAGGTATCAATGACAGCACCCTCTGTGGCTGCTACAACAGGCACCTCTGGCAGTGGGACAGACGATTTCTTTTAAACCTGTTGGGCAGCTTTTGACAGAAACCCCTGGGTCTGGACAGACACACTAGGGAGCTTGTAGAC
>NW_015712992.1:0-259 GCF_001515625.1 Sinocyclocheilus rhinocerous
TGCGTGCATCTATTAATCATTTTGAGTCTAATTTCATCCCATAGTCACTTTACTTTTACATCTAAACCAGCAGTTCTCAATTCCAGTCCTCGCGACCCTCCTGAATTTACTTCACTTCGGAACATTCATTCGCGGATTTGTGATACACCACTGCCCGCAGTGTCTTCACACCATAGTCTGTATAAAAACATGGACGTAGTGTCCGTGACGTCAGCCGTAGATTTCCGAAGAGCGTTTTTGAATCTCAAAAGTGGGCGGA
>NW_015712993.1:0-259 GCF_001515625.1 Sinocyclocheilus rhinocerous
GGACACCTGAACCCCAGCTGCTTCCAATGCGGAGACGGCTGTAAAGCAACGTTCACACTGACCAACGTTGCACCTATAGATGCATGTTTCAACCATGTCCACTGGAATAACTGGGAGAGCACGCTGAGGAGTTATTTAATACAGAAGCTTGTCATGGATGGTGGTTTTTCAGCAGCCTACATTGTCACAGGTACAGTACCTGATCCCAATGTATGGATACCACACAGGGGAACCTCTGAAGAGCCGGAAAGGGTGTCAG
>NW_015712994.1:0-259 GCF_001515625.1 Sinocyclocheilus rhinocerous
GGAGACATTTGCAAAGAGGCATTTATTGATCAAACCATTCCACTTCCTGCAGCTCGGAGTCTACCTCAGGTCTGTGACAGATTTGCTTCTCTGTTTTCCTTGAATACTCTTGTGAAAAATAATACACAATAACTAGATGCATATGGTTTGTTGATCAAAACTGATGAGTTGATTCACAGTGAAACTGTCAAACTCTTCACAACTTCTAAACATTCTTTCATTGTGTGAGCCATCACATGCAAAATGATCCATTCAATTA
>NW_015712995.1:0-257 GCF_001515625.1 Sinocyclocheilus rhinocerous
TGTGTGTGTGTGTGTGTGTGTGTGTGTGTGTGTGATCATTCACCTTCTAGTAAAGCATACTGATTCCTCTCTAGATCTTCCATATTTTATCTACAAGAATGTTCTGTAGTTCACAATGACAATAACTTTCCATACCAATACCATAAGACAGCATATGTCCACACGCACACTTATTCTTCACCAGTCCCACACTTTATATGCTTTTGACAAAAAAAAGCAAAAAGTCGGCCACAAATCACTCTTGCACCCCTCAGAGA
>NW_015712996.1:0-259 GCF_001515625.1 Sinocyclocheilus rhinocerous
CAGACTCACAAATATCACGACGGCAATGACACCTGAAAAACAGCACAGCGACACGCGAAATAGTGAGGAGACTCTGGACAGCAGAGCTAGACGCTATGACTCAATTACATTTCTACATCTTTGGATAATGAAACATGCAAAATGGACATGGTTGACTAAATTTTAAAAGAAAAAAAAAAAAAATAATGTTTTAGAAAAAAACAAACTAATATGTATTATATTATAATATGTATTAACTAATATGTATTCACTCATATTC
>NW_015712997.1:0-259 GCF_001515625.1 Sinocyclocheilus rhinocerous
CATTCCATATATTCAAGTTTCATTCCATATAGTCAGACTTTCATTTCATATATTCAAGTTTTTATTCCATATATTCGGAGTTCCATTCCATACATTCATACTTCCATTCCATATATTCAAGTTTCATTCCATAAATTCTAATTTCCATTCCATATAGTCAAACTTCGTATTATAAATACCATAATTTCCTGAACGGCATGCCATAATATATATGTATATATATATATATATACTAGGGCTGCACGATTAATCGCATGCG
>NW_015712998.1:0-259 GCF_001515625.1 Sinocyclocheilus rhinocerous
CATGATGCATTTAAAAGTTAATGGCCAAACGGATGTTTATAAAAGGTTAGAAACTTTGTCAGACAAAGGCTGAAATCTCCTGCGTAAGTGCATTTTGCACACTAAATCTTTACAAACAATTGGCAATAGACGGACCATACAATTAAACAACTCTTGGGGTTTTTATTTTACATGCATCTTATTCAGTTCTAGGACAGCCTGATGTACAAAAGGGTTTTAATACTCAATTCAATCTTGGGACCTTGTATTGACAATTTGA
>NW_015712999.1:0-259 GCF_001515625.1 Sinocyclocheilus rhinocerous
CAGATGCTTTGTGGAATGCGGCAGATTTCTGTGACTGAATGCCTCACGTTGCGTCGCACATCAAGACACCGAGAACATTTGGCAGGTCACAGAGTTACACAAGGAGAGGGGGGGCTTGCGAAAGCAGGAAAAAAGCCCATGCGAGTCGTGTGTGTCGGTGTGTGTATCTGTGGTATGTCTGCTCTTGAGCTTGCCTGTTTGTTTGAACGCTCCGTCTTTTGTTTGGGCTTTCGAGGCTCGCCAGCTCTGTGGCTTGCAA
>NW_015713000.1:0-259 GCF_001515625.1 Sinocyclocheilus rhinocerous
CAGCAATGGCCCTAACTCAGGCAGCAGTGGCTTCGTATGGGTAGGCGTTGCGGATAAATGGCCATCGACAAGTTGCTCGGCTCCCAGCGGCAGCAGCCTATCACCAGACTCGGCTATCCAGAAGTTAAAGGCAGCCGCCAACGCCGTGCTCCAAGACAAGTGTGCGGTGGCCTCCTCCACCTCGGCGTCCTTATCCTCCTCTTCCTCATCCTCGTCCTCTTCAGTCACCTCCTCCTCAATGGCAGCCCTGGGCACTCGC
>NW_015713001.1:0-259 GCF_001515625.1 Sinocyclocheilus rhinocerous
CAGCCGCTCACCGCTAGCTCCGCCCGCTCCGCCTGCTCGTGGCACATCAAATTTTCGACAGAAAACTGCGGAAGCAATACGTGGAAAAACTGTTTTAGGTTATCAGCGTTTCATCACACCTGTCGAGGTTTGTTTATGACGGTAAGTGGGATATTGTCGTTTTATTGGCTTACAAGTCCGTTTAAACACGACGTTTATTGCGGTCCAGAGTATGTATGAAGTAAAAAGGTATATTTACATCCAGGTTTCTGTTAATATG
>NW_015713002.1:0-259 GCF_001515625.1 Sinocyclocheilus rhinocerous
GTCCCAGTTCCTCATTAAGCTCACCCTCAGCCATGGTGCAGGGGGTGGAGCTCCTCTCCGCACTCTCGCTGTCCACGGCATTCTCCCTCGTGGCGGGTGTTGTAGCCAGCTCTCGCACCTGAACTGACGTCATAATCAGCTCCGGCTCCGCGGCGATCCTCAGCTCTGTCGCTCCATGCGGCGATGCTCGGGCTCTCCGTCATTGGTGGGCTCTGGCTTGCGCTCCGCGCAGCGGGGTGATGGGGGGCTGGGCTCTGGG
>NW_015713003.1:0-259 GCF_001515625.1 Sinocyclocheilus rhinocerous
CATGGCATGTGAAATTATGGGAGAGCAAAAACACAGCCAAAAAAAAAAAAAGGTTAGGAAATAGCTAGGAAATTCACAATGACACGTCTGGAAGACTTCAGTTTGTCAGGACTTGTAACTTCATGTTAGCTATAAACCTGACAGCTGAATCTTTCCGCTATCTTAACAAGGATCATGATTCGGTCCCATTTGATTCAGTGCACCTCGCCTCCCACGTAGGGATGCAACGATTATAGATTTTGTTGGTACGATTATTGTC
>NW_015713004.1:0-259 GCF_001515625.1 Sinocyclocheilus rhinocerous
ATTTGATATTTTCCCCCAAATCGCACAGCCCTAACACACACACACACACTCGCACTCACACACTCACGCGCACACACACTCACTCACATTCTTACACACTCACACTCTCACACACTCACTCTCTCTCACACACACACACACACACACTTTCACACACTCACTCACTCACTCACATTCTTGCACACTCACACTCTCATACTCACACACACTCTCCCTCTCACGCACTCACACACACACACACACGCACACTCACACAAAC
>NW_015713005.1:0-259 GCF_001515625.1 Sinocyclocheilus rhinocerous
ATGATTTTTAGAATCTGTATCTTTATAGTTATCTTTATGGTTATCGTCCTTGGTGTGAACAGTGCTGTTTTTGTCTTTGCTCAAAAATGTACACAATTATTTTGTTTAACTTAATACCACACAAACTATGACTGATCTGCTCTGACAGGAATGCACAGTTTAAGTAAACTGTATACTGCAGAGACACTTGGACATGGATACCTTAGGAGTTCACCATGTCCTGCGTCCTTAATGAGCCCATATATCTGTTTCTTTATTC
>NW_015713006.1:0-259 GCF_001515625.1 Sinocyclocheilus rhinocerous
GTAACCATATAAGTATACACTGTCTGGTAAAATGGCTGGGCCAACATCTAGTAGAATATTGTTGGTCTAATATGTATGTGTATATAGATTCAACAGAAAGTGTGGCACTTTCAATAGACTTTGAAATGCAGTTGTCCTCTTATATCAACCTGCTTAAATGCATTTGCTCACAGTGTATTGTATTGTAATATTAGTATTGTATATTATTGTATCATTGTACTATAGAGCCACAATATTGCGAAGGCACCATAGTGGTGCG
>NW_015713007.1:0-259 GCF_001515625.1 Sinocyclocheilus rhinocerous
ATTAAAAATATATATATAACATTTTTAATTGATTTTATTTTAGCTAGTAGCCAAGGCAACCTTTCTAATTTTCATTTAGTTTAATTTGAAGTGCTAAAGTAACTAAAACCCAATAAACTAAGTAAAAAATTAATAAAAACTATATAGATATTTAAAAATGACAAAAACACAAAACAAAATGACTAAACCTTTAACTAAAATGAAAACGAAAACATAAGTGTACTGTGTATATTTATTATGTATATATAAATACACACAC
>NW_015713008.1:0-259 GCF_001515625.1 Sinocyclocheilus rhinocerous
TTTGGATTTTATCTGGATTTCTTGTATCTTGTTTTATCTATAAGGGCCAAAAACTAGACTTTTTATAAAAATAGCCAAGTCTTTGTCGGATACTTCTCTTCATTTTCTACACTTGGTACCCATGATGTGATTAGCCAATGGTTGGGCTGTGCCTGTGTTTCTGTACAGCAGTAATTAGTATTTACAGTTTCATTGTATTCATGTGAAGCCTTGCATATTGTCCAACAGTTCAACTAATTCTTCTAAAATGCCTTTAATA
>NW_015713009.1:0-259 GCF_001515625.1 Sinocyclocheilus rhinocerous
CCAATGTATTACTAATGGCACCCCACCAAGAAGAAGAAACAGAGAGATGAGATCCCAGATTTCTCTTTAATAAAGACTTCGTATAGGCTTTGATGGCAGGTATTCGTATAGGGTTTGATGGCGGCTGCGGTTGAATGTTGAAGTTTGGGCATTTTGTTTAAAGGAAGTTCTTGATGCTTTGTCAGATTTAACACAACCATAGATCATGAGATGACATTTTAGAGAGTGCACCTCAAAACTTAATAACAGGTCAGAAAAA
>NW_015713010.1:0-259 GCF_001515625.1 Sinocyclocheilus rhinocerous
TTTGGATTTTATCTGGATTTCTTGTATCTTGTTTTATCTATAAGGACCAAAAACTAGACTTTTTATAAAAATAGCCAAGTCTTTGTCGGATACTTCTCTTCATTTTCTACACTTGGTACCCAGGATGTGATTAGCCAATGGTTGGGCTGTGCCTGTGTTTCTGTACAGCAGTAATTAGTATTTACAGTTTCATTGTATTCATGTGAAGCCTTGTATATTGTCCAACAGTTCAACTAATTCTTCTAAAATGCCTTTAATA
>NW_015713011.1:0-259 GCF_001515625.1 Sinocyclocheilus rhinocerous
CCATCCATTAGCAATGTGTGGAAAAAAGCAGCTTGGACATTCTGCCAAGCATCTCCTTTTGGGTTTCAAGATACAAGCTTTAGAAGGACATGAGTAAAGGCCAGCTGATCGGTCACACGAACCCTAGTCTCTTACGCAGTGTTTCTCAAAGCACACGTAGCCACACATTTAGACACATGCTAAGCACATAAATGTGACGTTTGGCACACGGATGGACTGCGGCACAGCTGGAGGTGAAGAACAGAATCAGACAGCATCA
>NW_015713012.1:0-259 GCF_001515625.1 Sinocyclocheilus rhinocerous
CCATGTTCGTCCTTGGATCCATCGCTCCCTGTACGTCCCACGGCGTTGGCCGGCGGTCGAGTCCACGCTCGCTACGAACGTTTCTTGAATACCCGTCCAGTGTTGCTCGATGCCCGTTAGATCAGCGAGGGCCTCAAAACGGTTTCGTAGTTTGATCTGGAACTGGGTAGCCGTGCTCGGATCCTTGAGTTTCGCGAAGTCGAACGGACGCGGCCGGCGAGGTTGGGTTGGCATGCGCTTGAGCCGCAGTTGGACACCA
>NW_015713013.1:0-259 GCF_001515625.1 Sinocyclocheilus rhinocerous
CCACGCCAGCAGAGGGAGCCCTCGCCCGAGTACTGACTGATACCACTCCCTCTGCTGCTTATGTCATCACTTCCTGTTTGGCAGCCATTTAAGCATGGCCAGGCCGAACAGGCCTTTGCGAAGTATTGCCAGTTCCACTGCCTTACCGAGCGTTTCCATTGTCTTGTTTGGATTGCTACGTGTATGATTTACCGCCTGTTTCTCTGGATTTTGGCTTTTGGATTACCCTCGTGCTTGTTTGCTGGTTGGACTGATTACT
>NW_015713014.1:0-259 GCF_001515625.1 Sinocyclocheilus rhinocerous
TTTTGACTATCCTGCTGTTCTCTTGTCTGTTTTATACTAATCTCATCCAGATTGTGAAAAACATCTGCGAAGGAATGAAAGAACGTACGCCGGACAGCCTTCAGGTCCATTTCAGGCCGGGTTTCAGTAGGCACCTTATGGCTGTTGCCACGGGGGCCTGACAGCTGAAGCCGTTATGGGCATAAGCTCCCATTTATTCAGACAACTGTAAGACGTGCTACGTCAAACCCTGAAACACTACTAAATAGTTTAAACAAAG
>NW_015713015.1:0-259 GCF_001515625.1 Sinocyclocheilus rhinocerous
TCTGAGTCTCAGGTGAAAAATGGCATTTTGACCCCCCTCTACAAAGTAATGGATTACTCAGTGGCCATATTGGCAACACCTCTGGGCAGCTCATACAAGACCAAGTCCTATCTAAATGAATGTGGGAATCCTGAAATCTCAAAAATTGCTTGCAGAACTAGGGATGTAACGATATCAAAATCTCACGATACAATAATATTGCGATGTGAAGTCCACTATACTATATTTATTGCGATATTTAAAAAAAAAAAAAAAAAAA
>NW_015713016.1:0-259 GCF_001515625.1 Sinocyclocheilus rhinocerous
CAGGGTCACAAATGAAAAGAAACAAGACATTTTTGTGTTCATTTAAACGCCATCATCCGTTGTAAATAACAGGATAAAATACACATACAAAAGTCAGATGCTCAGCACATGATGTGTGGAAGCAGAATGTGGTTCCCTCACCAGAGCGCAGTGATCCTTGTTGTTCTGGCTGGTGAGATCTGTGAAGGTGGAGTTTATGCTGGGACTGAGCAGAACTTCCCTCTGCTCCAGATAACACTGATGAATCTCATCCAGCAGC
>NW_015713017.1:0-259 GCF_001515625.1 Sinocyclocheilus rhinocerous
CCACTATGGTGGTCCAGGAGTGCCATCTCTGGCTGTGTCTGGCCGGCATGCGCGAGACGGACAAGACAAGATTCTTGGACGCCCCCGTGTCCCAGACTGGCCTTTTTGGCGACACGGTGGAGAACTTCGCCCAGCAGTTATCCGCTGATAAAAAGCAGACTGAGGTACATCAGGTTGCCAAGGGCAGCCCCCGGCCGCCGTCCCCGCTCCCGCACAGCGTCCGCAGCAGCCTCCAGCAAAACTGCGCCGAGGAGCCGGT
>NW_015713018.1:0-259 GCF_001515625.1 Sinocyclocheilus rhinocerous
CTGTGTGGTACAGGCATTTGAGACAAGCGCCCATACGGGCGTCACAGGACTCCGGGTTCATCATGTCAATGTTGTTGTTGCACTGACAGGGCCGGCATTCTCCACCCACCTCGTGTGGGTTTCCGTAATAACCAGGGGCGCATTCTTCACACCTGGCACCTAAGGGTGACACGAGAGGAAGTGTGTTGAATTACAGCTCTTACTGCTACAAAATTACATATTGCAAGACAAAATATTACCATATTCTTTAAAAAAAAAA
>NW_015713019.1:0-259 GCF_001515625.1 Sinocyclocheilus rhinocerous
TCACGTTGTGCATTAAAATTGTTTAATGCACAGCTAGCCGTGAATTACCCCTTACATATATTTCAATTAATTATCGATCGATCAAGAGAGAAAGAGAGAAAGAAAGATGACAGTTGTGTGTGAGAGTTACCTGTGTCTGTGCGTCTCTCTCTACAGACAATGAAGCTGTGAGTTTACTTACTTATACAGCGATTTTACCTCCTCGTTGCTGAGGAATATAATGGAGCGATACAGTATCTAAGCTATTTTATTAATAAAA
>NW_015713020.1:0-259 GCF_001515625.1 Sinocyclocheilus rhinocerous
CCTCATGGGGCTCAGTGTGATCGGCTCTATTTTCAACATCACAGGCATCGCCATAAACCGCTACTGTTACATCTGCCACAGCCTTAAGTACGACAAGCTCTTCTCCAACAAGAACACAATATGCTACGTGGTCCTGGTCTGGGCGCTGACTATCCTGGCGATCGTTCCAAATTGGTTTGTGGAGTCTCTGCAGTACGACCCGCGCATCTACTCATGCACCTTCGCCCAATCGGTGAGCTCGCTCTACACCATCACGGTG
>NW_015713021.1:0-259 GCF_001515625.1 Sinocyclocheilus rhinocerous
CCCCTCCATAAAACCTTTGCTACTTTACAAGGGCACCGCATGCTGTTTAATCTCTCTTTACCTGCAGGCGAAGCAACAGCAATGTAACGACAGCCAGCGGTAGTTAGCGAGATCAGGAAAACAAGCCCACAGCCGCAGACGGGGCACGGAGCAGTTCAAAGTTTCTATGGCTCGTCTTTTTGAAGTCGAGCACTGACAACACCGGCTTTGGGTTTAAAATGAAAGAGACACATTGAGACGTATTTTGAACATATGTCTT
>NW_015713022.1:0-259 GCF_001515625.1 Sinocyclocheilus rhinocerous
AATAATGTTATTTTTAGCAGCATCATATGACCCCTTTAAATAAATGAAAAGTGCTGAGAACCAAATATTGGCTCCGAAAACATAATTTCTCAGGCTAAATATTCTGGCCTTTCCCAGAGTTCATGCCTTTCTGTCACTTCTACTGAGACACTGAAATGCCTTCTCAAGAAAAACACAAAAATTGACATTTAGACATTAGACATTTGAAGAGATTACTTATCCTTCATGTTGTGTTCAATTTGACCCGGAGAGGATTTTT
>NW_015713023.1:0-259 GCF_001515625.1 Sinocyclocheilus rhinocerous
CCTGAGAGCTGCCTCTTCAACTCCAGCTTTAGTTTTCTCAGCGGCGGCCACCACTCCTTCCTTGGCCATGGAGAATCCCTTCATTAGAGCATCCATCCTGGATGTTGAGTTTGACGATGGTTATCTGCAGACGGACTGGGCCTGGCAGGGTTTGCAAGGGCTGACGGTGTCTTTCTATATGCTGAGTTTCAAATGACAGGAAAAAGGAATACAGAGAGATTCTGTTCTGGGACAGACGGATGCACGGGCACTCTGGACG
>NW_015713024.1:0-259 GCF_001515625.1 Sinocyclocheilus rhinocerous
CAGGCTCGGCGCCAGAGGGGGGGGCCGGGGGGCTTTGCCCCCCACGAACATCCCTGTGCCCCCTCTCCGGACCGAGGGGGACGGTCGGACTTTAGTTTAGTGTGTATAATAGTCTAACTCAGGGGTTCTCAAACCTCTCCATGAAGTACCCCCAGTACTGCATGTTTGGTATGTCTCCCTATATCTGACACACCCATTTCAGGTCTTGCAGTCACCACTAATGAGCTGATAAGTTGAATCAGGTGTGATAGATGAGGGA
>NW_015713025.1:0-259 GCF_001515625.1 Sinocyclocheilus rhinocerous
CTAATACGTATATTTTATCCAACATTTTTTTAAAGTTTGAATTTTTGTTAAAAATAAGGACTTCTTTCTTTTTTCTTTTCTTTTATATTATTCTTATTCTTATTCTTATTCTTATTATTTGATTTGGGGGTGATGTGTGACCTGGATATTTATTTATTTATTTATTTTTAAATTCAACCAATTTTATTTACTATTACTCAAGAAGAAGAAAAAGAGATAATATGTGACAGAATGGTATGAGCAAAGGTATATCAATAAT
>NW_015713026.1:0-259 GCF_001515625.1 Sinocyclocheilus rhinocerous
CGCTCCGATTTTTAAAAAATCCGCTCCTCCCTCCCAGTCAAAATCACACCGCTCCGCTCACATACTCTGGTGTGTGTATTGATCTGTCAGGCTCCTGCATGCAGAGCTCCTCCGAGCAGAGCGAAAGGAGCGTGTAAACTCGTGAAAACGCATTGGCCATCCAGAAAACATAAACACGCCTCCTGAGTATCGCTCCTCCTTTCTCAACATAAATACTGTGTTGAGGGAATGTATAATATATACTTTATTATGGAACATG
>NW_015713027.1:0-259 GCF_001515625.1 Sinocyclocheilus rhinocerous
GAAGAACCTTGTATCACTCGTAAGTCTTGTCGCACTGTTCTCAGTGTGAGGCTCTCTGAGGGACCCTGGAGTTTTAACTTCAGTGCTGCCTCCTGGAGGAGAATTGTTCGCTCTGATCCATCATCTAGGATAGCGTAAGTTTCCAGGGTATGATTTCCGTTCCGCAGGAGAACTTTACTGACCTTGAGGAGGACTTGGTTGCATCCAGCCTTTCTGTCCAGATAAAGAATGTCAGTAGAGGAATTTACAAGTCCACAAA
>NW_015713028.1:0-259 GCF_001515625.1 Sinocyclocheilus rhinocerous
CTTAAAAATGTCATAACAAGAACTTGTGCAGAGTAAACTTCAGCATTTAGGGATTTTGCATTAATTGCATATTAATGAGCTCATGAGTATTTACTGAGTCTATAAACACTGTCTGATGTAGGCCACGTTAAGGAAGATGTCTGGCTCTTCACAACATTAGGAAGATCTTAACATTCAGTTGCTGTAAAATCAATACTGACCCTATTTTATTTCTTCATACCCATTTCTGAATCTATAGTGAATGTTAAGTCTTTCAGTC
>NW_015713029.1:0-259 GCF_001515625.1 Sinocyclocheilus rhinocerous
ACTAATTACATCTTCAACAGTGTAATTAGATTACTGTACAAATCAAAAAGTATTTAATTACTAATTACTTTCTAAATCCTATTATCAACCTCGACAAGTTAATGATGCAAAGATAGACATGAAACGGTTCTTTTAATTATTTTAAGTAACTACATCAATTATTCTGGACACACTTTAGATTAGAGTCCACTTCTCATTATTAACTAACTATTAGCTATGACTTTTGCCTCAATATACTCCTAATTACTGCTTATTAATA
>NW_015713030.1:0-259 GCF_001515625.1 Sinocyclocheilus rhinocerous
TTTTAACCTTATGATTCCCAAGTATATGCTTTTACCTGAGAGATTTCTTCAAACCTCCTTTTTTGCAACCTAAATACAGGCTGCTGATCACCTCTCAGGAAGGCTTTGGACTCCTCAGCATAATGGGCAAACAATTTTCCATGTCTGGAAAATAGCGATTGAATATTGAATGTTACATAATTCTCTCATGAAAGCTTTAAATATTAAAATCCTAAAAACAAACAACTCTTTACCGTTCCAGTCCGAAGTTCTCCATTAA
>NW_015713031.1:0-259 GCF_001515625.1 Sinocyclocheilus rhinocerous
CTTCCATACCAACACTAGTGGCGAAGCCCACTCACTATTGGACTTGCGTATGATTTCCTGTTCCTCCATCTCAGAGAGAACGCTCCTCAGCTTCTGGTACTGCGCTGGTGGAACGCGGCGGTATGGAAGCCTGAAGGGACGATCGTCTGATAAACGAATACGGTGGACAAACTCCTTGGCCTCTCCGCAATCTAGTTTATGTTTAGAAAATACTTCCTCATGCCTCATAATGAGCTGTACTAGCTGACTCTTCCAATAG
>NW_015713032.1:0-259 GCF_001515625.1 Sinocyclocheilus rhinocerous
CGTCTGTTGGACAGCTAACGGCATCATCCTGGATTTCCACAACCCACTTCTAGAGGAGACGCAGAAGAGGGAGTTTGGGAACTCGCTGTACTTCGGATGGGGCGCCTCCTGCCTGCTGATCCTAGGTGGAGTCATTTTGTCTTGTTCCTGCTCCTCGAAAGCGCAGAACAATGCCGTGCCGACAAGAGTGGACTACTCAGGGGTCAAATCTATATCTGTGAATGGATATAACAGGAGAGACTATGTCTGAGAGGTCTGA
>NW_015713033.1:0-259 GCF_001515625.1 Sinocyclocheilus rhinocerous
GAGAAAATAAAATAGTGACCCAGTTTTAAAGACACTTTCCACATCTTTTGGGCTGTATCTTAAAGCAGTGGTTAATGTTGACATGTTTGTCTTCTTCAAAGGAAAGGCTTTAATGTAAAGTTTGTGATGGTTGAGTTAAAGCACTGTCAATCTAATCAACTAACTCTGCACTTTAAGACTTCCATCCAGACTATTCCAAGTGTTTACTGCTGTTCAGAGGAATCCCATTAGTCTGACTAATATTTGTGGTGTTCAATTA
>NW_015713034.1:0-259 GCF_001515625.1 Sinocyclocheilus rhinocerous
CTTCTGAGAAAAAAAAATAGAGAATTGCAAAATATAAACTTACGATTCTGAGAAAAAGTTGAAATTCTGAGTAAAACAAGTCAGAATTTGCAAGATAATTCTGAGGGGGAAAAAAATCACAATTCTAAAAAAAAATTTAAAAAAAAAGTTATAAACTTGCAATTCTGACTTTTTTTTTTCACATCTCCAATCCAATCTGAATTCTGAAAAAAGTCAGAACAGAAATAAAACAATTAGAAGTGTGGAAAAAAAAAAAAAA
>NW_015713035.1:0-259 GCF_001515625.1 Sinocyclocheilus rhinocerous
TTGTATTGCACTAGAGCTAATGGTGTATATCACAATCATATTGAATAACTACTGTAGATGTTTTTCTATATTGGCTATTAAAGATATTCCACAGCAATGGGATGCAATGGCACCTAACGACTTGCACACAAAGTTTAATTTGCAACCAACCAGCACAGAATACAATGACATTCTGGGGCTTTTCCAGGCCACTTGTCCTAACAACAAAGTATTGAAGGTTTGTCATTTTATTGTATTTATTAGGTAATCTATAAAAAAA
>NW_015713036.1:0-259 GCF_001515625.1 Sinocyclocheilus rhinocerous
TCCCCACGAAGTTCTCGAGCACGGAGCTTTTCCCGGCGCTCTGTCCGCCCACCACCGCGATCTGCGGCAGGTCCAGGTCCGCGTTCTGTCCGATGGCGGAGAACGCGTCCTGCATTCGGTTGACCAGCGGGATCAGGTCCTCCATCCCCCGGTTCCCCATCGTTACGGCACGGCACCTGCTCGAGCTTCACCGGAGAAACAGCGATTACAGCGCGCGTCGGCTGCTTTATTTCGGCACTGGTTAATCTGGAGCTCTCTC
>NW_015713037.1:0-259 GCF_001515625.1 Sinocyclocheilus rhinocerous
AAATAAAGTGAAGGGCATTTACTATTACAAGTAATGTCCTTAATAATCTTGTTAGTGTAGACTCTCTCAGTACGAGACAAATGGAACATTATTGGCTTATGGGCTGTAGTAAATAATTTAGTTTCCAATATTCAGGCTACTTTGACAGTAAATTAGAATGACATGAAAAGAGGTTGTTGAATAAAGAAAGTATCCAATCAAATTTAATTGGCTCGACTAAGGCAGCTGTAATATATTTCATAATTAAACCAAGTTGTCA
>NW_015713038.1:0-259 GCF_001515625.1 Sinocyclocheilus rhinocerous
CTGGAGATGACAACATGGTGTGAATTTGCTGTCGGGTCAACCTCCCATTGTGTGGATTGGTTGCTATGGGCCAGTCGGGCATGGCACTGTCACAACACATTATAATGAGCTGCCAACATGTGCTGTAATGCAAATGAGTGGAGGTCACTACGGTTCACAACACAACAATCCATTCATTTCGCCTTGAGTTTGTAGGCTAATTTATCAATTTTGGATGATTTAAGTGATATCTTGTTTGTTTAGCTCCTTCTACAGTATG
>NW_015713039.1:0-259 GCF_001515625.1 Sinocyclocheilus rhinocerous
CGATCAATTTAATGTGTCCATGCTGAATAAAAGCATTGATTTCTTTAAAAAAAAAATTTTATAATAATAATTATTTTAAATATTTACCCATTTTTGCCACTATCCTTCAAACCTACCCATTTCTCAGAAAGAAGTTTTTAATCATTTAAAATATAATAAAATCTAGTATGATCACTTTTTAATATATATATTTTGTTGTTTAATCCAAAAAAACAACAACTTTTGAATGGACGGTAGTGCATTTCGGGAAGTGTCATTT
>NW_015713040.1:0-259 GCF_001515625.1 Sinocyclocheilus rhinocerous
CGATTGAGTTTGCGTGGCTCTCAGGCTCCAAATAATGTCATCAGCACAAGGTAACAGTGCCTATTTCTGGGACATTTTGGCTTCAGTTTTCTAAAGTGGAAGAAAATAGAGATGCGTCATCCATCTTTAATTAATTAATTGTTTTTTTTTACTGTCTATGGTCTACCCACCTTTTAACATAAGCGGGCACGGATATTTGTAACCTGAATGTGCCATGCTTCTGGTGTCATTGCCTTCCAGTTATTTTTAGCAGTACAAA
>NW_015713041.1:0-259 GCF_001515625.1 Sinocyclocheilus rhinocerous
CTGATCTTTGAGAAAACAGTTTAGTAAAGTGCTAGCAATACAAAATCATGGGATTGATTCCCAGAGCAGAAACTTTTATGCAATACAAACAAAGTGAACTTGATAAAAATGCATAAACTTCAAAAGTTTAAACATTTTGGCTTTAAAGGAAATAATACTTTTAAGCATTAGGCATATTAAACTAATCAAAAGTGACATTCATAATTTTATATAAGATTTATATTTCAAATAAATTCTGTTCTTTTGAACTTTCTATTCA
>NW_015713042.1:0-259 GCF_001515625.1 Sinocyclocheilus rhinocerous
CCCATAAACACAATCAAGCCTAGAAAAAACCCACTGAACCACCCCCTTAAAGAAAGATAGAAAGAATGTTTCAGTGAGATTCATTCATGAATGAATCCGTTTTGAACAAATTGGTTAAGCGAATGAGTCAATGACTCACTCATAAAGACTTGTCTCCACCTAATGATGTTACAGTGTAACCTGCAGAAATAGTTCCTGAAACAATATCCCCACTTATGCATAGACTGACTGAGAAAAGTCCTAATGCCTTTTTTTTGCA
>NW_015713043.1:0-259 GCF_001515625.1 Sinocyclocheilus rhinocerous
CGAGTGCGTCCGAGAGAGAGCGACAGTGCGCGAGAAAGACCGAGTGTTATAACTCGACTCCGCTAATTAACTGCAACTGTAAATTTGACAGGATGTCTGAAGCAGCTAGGAGAATTATAAATAATATTCTTTTAAGTCCAGCTGTACTTGAAAATATTGACAGAGCTCTCTGTCAAAACAGTACTTCGGAAAATCAAATATCTTCACCAAATGAGGTACAGAGGCTTTTTAATTCCACTGCCAACGTTACCCGGCCTGC
>NW_015713044.1:0-259 GCF_001515625.1 Sinocyclocheilus rhinocerous
AGCTGCTGTCGAGCCGAACGTTTTGCCAGAGTATCCAGTCGCCTACTTCTTTGACGGTGACGTCCTTATGCGTAAGTGGTCTCCACGTCATGTCACCGATGATTGGGGTACCGTTTTTCAAGTTGTCGTTCCAAATTCTGTAAGTCTTGTCATGCATGTCAGTTATCTGGCAAGCCCAATCAAGTTATTCCTCCGGCCCCATTGAAGCCGATACCAGTGATTGGTGAACCATATGAGCGCATTTTGATTGATTGTGTTG
>NW_015713045.1:0-258 GCF_001515625.1 Sinocyclocheilus rhinocerous
CACACACACACACACACACACACACAGCACACAAGCCTCAATTGTGTGGCTGCATGTTATTTACTGCAGTGATTCCAAGTGGAGAGTCTCAAAAGCAAGGGGAAAATTTGTGTGTGATGTGTGTGTGTGTGTGTGTGTGTGTGAGTGAGAGAGGGGAGAATCAGGTGGTATTCTTGCCTTGCTCGCTATTTCCTTTGAATGACAAGCTGCAAATTCCCATTGGTCATGGAAGGGAGAGTGCAAACATACACTGACACA
>NW_015713046.1:0-259 GCF_001515625.1 Sinocyclocheilus rhinocerous
TCCACATTTCGAAGTGTACACGGACAATAACCCACTCACATACATCCTGACAACGGCCAAACTCAATGCAACAGGACACCGCTGGGTCGCAGAGCTGGCCGATTTTAATTTCACCATCAAATATCGGCCAGGGAGATGCAATGCAGACGCAGACGGCTTATCAAGAATGCCATTGGACATTGACCAATACATGAAACTGTGCACGGAAGAGATAAATCAAGATGTGATCAGTGCTACAGTGCAGGGGGTGATGTTAACA
>NW_015713047.1:0-259 GCF_001515625.1 Sinocyclocheilus rhinocerous
CGTTTTGTCTCACTGTAACATGTATCTGTCAACAACAATAAACTATTTACTAAAGCTGCAAGATATAACGCAAAGGAAATAAATTATGATCGTATTTTAACAAGCTACCGTAATATACATATTTGTGGTATATAAAACATAGATAAACGTATGATGAATTACACCACGTCTTACCACCGCCACCTTCTCTTGTCTAAAGGAAATTACGTAAATTTATGTTTACCGCTGATTGGCCAACACAGTAAAACTCCTTTCACCA
>NW_015713048.1:0-259 GCF_001515625.1 Sinocyclocheilus rhinocerous
CGTGGTATGGGCTCTTGAAAAATGGAGGTACTACCTGGAAGGAAAGTTCTTCACTGTCATTACTGACCACTCTTCCTTGATGTGGATCTTTAAAACTCAGAAGCCTAACACACGGCTAATTCGGTGGGCACTTCGACTTCAGGAATTCAATTTTACTGTGGAGTATCGGAAGGGGAAGTACAATACAGTTCCTGATGCTCTGTCTAGAGCTCCTTTGGACATCAAGGAATCAGGAGTTCTAACTTGTTCCACGGTTTTA
>NW_015713049.1:0-259 GCF_001515625.1 Sinocyclocheilus rhinocerous
TATGCTAAGTGTCAGTCATCTTTGACGATAGTGGTCCTGACAGAAATCCAGTATTTACCCAACACTGAAAAAAAAAAATGCAATAAACGAAAAAAGAAATAAAAATTGCTTTATTGCGTCCAACGTAGACAGCCTTACAGTGTTTTCACACTTGTTTCACACGGTTCGCTTTCGGCTAAAGGTACGGTTCGCTAAAAATGTGCATTGTAAACACATATCAATGCTGAAGAGACTTCAAGCAGTCATCCAGTTGAAGCAA
>NW_015713050.1:0-259 GCF_001515625.1 Sinocyclocheilus rhinocerous
TAAACATATATATTATTAATAAAAAAATTTATCTTCAAGAAATCATCCTACAACTGGCTGCCTTAAAAAGTATTTCAACATTGCAAAAGTTACATACTTCGAGACGCTCGCGGTCTCCACAGGCACACGTGAAATGTCTGTCGTTGTCCCGTATGACTTGCAGCGGACAGTCGAGTCTCTTCAGTAGATGAGGTGCGCAGACACATCAAGACGGCAGAACGGCATGCGACTGCATCTCCTGTTGAGAGAGATAATGAAC
>NW_015713051.1:0-259 GCF_001515625.1 Sinocyclocheilus rhinocerous
TAAAGCCTGATGATCTGTACGCAATTTGAATGTTCGACCCCATAAGTATGTCCTCCATTTCTCGACCGCCCAAACGCAAGCGAGCGCCTCCTTTTCCACGGTCGAATATTTGCGTTCGGCTGGGGTAAGTGTTCTTGATGCGAAAACCACGGTGCGTTCAGAATTATCAGGATGTATTTGTGAGAAAACGGCCCCGAGGCCATAATCAGATGCGTCAGTCGAGATGAGTGTAGGCAGATCAGGGTTGTAAAGGGCCAAA
>NW_015713052.1:0-259 GCF_001515625.1 Sinocyclocheilus rhinocerous
CAGGGTGATCTGGATGTGAGTCTTAAGAAGGCTACATACGCAGCATTTATTTTTTGAAACATGCTTTTAATGGCAGTTTTATTTTTATATGTGTACTGTGCAACATAAATACAGAAGTGCACTATAATGATTGTACTCTTAGGCCATGTCCACATGAACGCAGTTATTTTTAAAACCGCAGCTTTTTCTACGCGGTTAGGCCGATCGTCCACAAGCAAACTCAGCACCAGTTCACTGAAACCGAACATTTTTGAAAACG
>NW_015713053.1:0-259 GCF_001515625.1 Sinocyclocheilus rhinocerous
AATAATATATTGTGAGTACATATATTAAACAAACAACTCAAGATAGTCATACCTCCACAGACAACAGCCTTGCTGAAGTGGCTTTGAAGATGAGTTTTTACTTTGACTAGCTTGGCTGGCTTAAACACCCTGGCTGAGCAAAAAGGGCAGTGGTAATTACTGCAACACTCGTTGCACTGCTGCAGCTCAGGTAATGTGTCACCATCTGGATCGTTATATGTCTCTACAAGAGATGAAAGCACCACACAATTATCTCAAC
>NW_015713054.1:0-259 GCF_001515625.1 Sinocyclocheilus rhinocerous
TACAGAATTGAATACAGTCACTGAAAGCGAGACAGCAGGCCAGAGTGAAATCACTGAAAGAGATAAATTGCAAAGGGAGTTAGATGAGCTAAAGAGTGCAATGAAACAAAAACTGAGTTTACTTCAACAATTGGAAGAGGTGAACGCAAAACAAAGTATCGTCCAGCCTCAATTACAAATTGCTGCCCAGCCACAACAGTCAGTGAATGCCCAGCACTCAGGCCCACATTGGCACAAAGATTTCAAAATTTCTGGACAA
>NW_015713055.1:0-259 GCF_001515625.1 Sinocyclocheilus rhinocerous
CAGAAACTTGGTGCAATGCATTTCTCCTGCTGCCATTAACTGTATAATAACTATAATCAGCAGATCAATTCGTTTTTTTATGAGTGATAGTTTGCAAATTTCTTGCTAAAAATCTTGCTAGGTTTTGTACAAGAGGTGTGCCTCCTGGTCCTGGAGCATATGCTGACATACCACTATGTTGTTTTGGTTTGGGAAGTAGTGTGTCAGAAATAGGAGCAGATATTTGGACGAATGGGTCACGCACGTCTTTGAAGGAGAA
>NW_015713056.1:0-259 GCF_001515625.1 Sinocyclocheilus rhinocerous
ATATATGTGTGTGTGTGTGTGTGTGTGTGCGTACGTGCGTACGTGTGTGTGTGTATGTATATTATATAATATGTATATATAATGTGTGTGTGTATATTATATAATATATATTAAATATATATCATTTTTATTTTGTTAACGTTAATGTTTTAATACAAGATGATGATACTAGAAGGAGTAATACAGTTTTTCTGTATTGTTTTCATTTTTAATTACAATATCAGAATCAGAATCAGAATGAGCTTTATTGCCAGGTATG
>NW_015713057.1:0-259 GCF_001515625.1 Sinocyclocheilus rhinocerous
GTTACATTACTTTAATAAAGTAATTGAAATAGTTACACTACTTATCACATTTTAGACAGGGTAACTTGTAATCTGTAACCTGTTACTTTTCCAAAGTAACCTTCGCAGCAGCACTGCTCATTCACTTTCACAATTACTATTAAAACTACACACGCACTGACAACTTCAGTTTCATCCGTCGCTTCAAAGCACTCGTTGTTTTATCATTCTGTTTATGTATATCTGTATGTTTATGTGTATTATGTATATTATGTGTATC
>NW_015713058.1:0-259 GCF_001515625.1 Sinocyclocheilus rhinocerous
TACCTAAGTAAAGTGTAGCAGAAGTAGAGTTAAGCCAGGGTGGTGGCTCAGCGCTCTTTATTTTCATGGGTTTTTTGGAGCAAAAAGCGCCCCAGCTGTTTTTAGCGCAGTGGCTGGGTGAGGTCAATGGGTTTGTGTAGCCTAAAAGAGAACGAGAGGGTGAAATATCGGAAATTGAGCTCACGAAAAGAATGTTTGCCATTTTATTCTCACAATCCTTTCATTTCACACACTATACCAGTGTGTGTGTGTGTGTGTG
>NW_015713059.1:0-259 GCF_001515625.1 Sinocyclocheilus rhinocerous
TACGGCAACTGCTGATTTGTGAAAAACCTTAAAAGCACATAACTCACGAGTAATATGCAGGATAAACAAAACCAATCAGATTACAGAGCAGAGAAGCGCCGTGTCCAAATAATAAATACGCTCCAATCACACCAGCAGCACCTGACGGGAGACAATCATCATATCCTTCTAAATCAACTGAACAAACTGCAGAATCACATGTGAAATCTGTAAAATTGTAAAATGTAATTTATTCCTGATGCAAAGCTGAATTTTCAGC
>NW_015713060.1:0-259 GCF_001515625.1 Sinocyclocheilus rhinocerous
TATATATATATATATGTAAAGGCCGTATATATTTTTTTCTCAATTTAAGTTGGACTTTCATAAACCAAACTTAAGAGTTTTATTCCAATCTGTATTCTGAAAGTTTTTATTGAGGGATTTGTTTATATATAATTCAGCTGATTTTATTCTTGCACTTCATCTATTTGCGTCTATAGATTTAATTTACAATACATATCTTTAAAAGTCTTAAAAAAAAAAAAAAAAAAGGCAAGTTGCAAGTTTTTGCACACATACATTT
>NW_015713061.1:0-259 GCF_001515625.1 Sinocyclocheilus rhinocerous
CTCACTCTCACACACACTCTCTCTCTCACTCACACACACATTCACTCTCACACACACACACACACTCACTCAAACACACACTTACAAACACACACTCACAAACACTCACACACAAACACTCACAAACACTCACACACACAAACACTCACACACACAAACACAAACACTCACACACACACACACACACTCGCTCTCACACACACACTCGCTCTCACACTCACACTCACTCACTCACACACACTCACTCACTCACACACAC
>NW_015713062.1:0-259 GCF_001515625.1 Sinocyclocheilus rhinocerous
TGAGTGAGTGAGTGAGTGAGTGAGTGAATGTGTGTGTGTGTGTGTTTAGGGGTTGTCAGCAGTGAATGAGCAGTGTGTGTTTGCGCACATTATGTTCCACAGAAACACCCACACACAGACATCCATTAAATGGTAAGCCAAGAATGAAATCAAAAGACTCTGAAAATCTTCCCCTGCTGATGTAGAAATTACAGCCTCGGGTCTGTTTACCTGCTCCAGATTCACAGATTAAACCTCAACACGCTCTGAATCTCAATAA
>NW_015713063.1:0-259 GCF_001515625.1 Sinocyclocheilus rhinocerous
CATCAAGAAGGAGATCGCTCGTAAGATTGGTCAGCTGCAGGAAGACCTGCACAATGCCAAAGAACAGGTGTGTGTCTGCATAGAAATCAAAGGAGATGTTATCTTAAAGCAGGGGTTGATGAAGAGCTCATAATTATACCCGATGGAAAAAAAAAAATGCTTGATATAGCTTATTGCGGCTATCAAAATAAAGGAAAACGCAAGCAGCTAATAATCCTTTAACAATAAATCTGATGGTCGGTTCACAGTAAATAGAGCA
>NW_015713064.1:0-259 GCF_001515625.1 Sinocyclocheilus rhinocerous
TACTACCTGCTGCTGATCTCCAAAATACACAACACACAAAAAGGTTTACAGGGCTGTGGCCAACTGGTATCAAACTCCTAAAGAAGCATAAATCTCAGTTATCACACACTATCAGTGCACACATTCACACACTCACAATACCCAGTGAGATTACTGTCGGTGATCGACACAGCACGACACTGCACACGGTGACAAGACAGCACCACCACCACCCAAGTGTGGAAAATCTGCCTCCCTGCTTTTTGTTGGACACACAGCA
>NW_015713065.1:0-259 GCF_001515625.1 Sinocyclocheilus rhinocerous
TATTGCAATGGATATAATGAAGTCAACATTAACATTTATCTTTGGCTTAAGTGGTTTGATTATTTTTTTTTTATTACATTCCTGTATGTTCCATTAACTTCTACAATGAAAAACTGTAATTATTTATTGTAATTAATTATTTAGTGTTTCTTTTTTAACATTTTATTATTCACCATTTTAGAAATTGTTCCTGTGACCTTGTCACATTCCATACTGTTTGATAAAATTACAGAAATCGGTATGATATTATTGGCATCTT
>NW_015713066.1:0-259 GCF_001515625.1 Sinocyclocheilus rhinocerous
TATTGTGTGTCTGTGTAGATATTTTTCAAGCAAGTTGTTAGTGCTAATGTGTTGGCTGTTAGCTGTAAGGTGAGCTAGTTCAAGGCTACAAAACTCTGAGTTAGTTGTAACAAGACTCAGGGTTAATAACATCAGTTAAACATGTTATAACCTACCCCAAGCTTTTTTTTTATTTTTATTTTTTATGTGTTTTCTTGGTCTTGGAAGAGAAAGTCAAACCGAGAGGCATCTCTCAGTGTTCAAGTTCAATTTTATTATG
>NW_015713067.1:0-259 GCF_001515625.1 Sinocyclocheilus rhinocerous
TATATATATTTATTTTTATATTTAAAGTTTTCGTTTTAATTTTAGCTTACAGCTTACATTTTAGGAATTTTGTCTTTTTTGTTAATTTTTTTTGTTTGTTTGATATTTCTTTTTAGCCTTAATTCATTTTTTATTTCACTTATAGCTATTTTAGTACTTCAACTTAAACTAATTTCATTTCAGTTCGTTAAATTTAAATTAGCTTTAAACAAATTTCTAATCTAATATTTATATTTTATTTTATTTCAGCTTATTAAAA
>NW_015713068.1:0-259 GCF_001515625.1 Sinocyclocheilus rhinocerous
TATGTATATAAAATATAAAACGTATATATATGTATGTATATTGGCTGTATACTACATAAAAATTTGGCGTAGAAACAATTTTCACTCATAAATTGCTAGTAAATGTCACAAACAATTACAAGGAAATGGAAAGTAACACTGAATTAAATGTGAAATTCCGAAAATACAAAAAGTATATATTTTATAGTACACTGTAACACTGTAAGCAGCACTGCACATGAAGAGTTCAGGGTTCTTGTACTCATGCTTCAGGCTGAGG
>NW_015713069.1:0-259 GCF_001515625.1 Sinocyclocheilus rhinocerous
AAGCTAACTATGGTCGTAAGTTCCATTGAACTCTATTAGAAACAACAGAACTTGTGATCATAGTTGCTTTTTGGGAAATGCACCCCTGCACTCTTATAATAGCCTAAACAAGAACATCATCATGCTTTGGTGTTATAGTTATCTTTATAGTTATCTTTCTTGGGCCTTTACCGGCATAAAGAATTTCCAACATTTTAAATGTAACTGACAGCATTGACATCAAACTGACTTGTAATCAGCCCATTTAATCATTTCTAGC
>NW_015713070.1:0-259 GCF_001515625.1 Sinocyclocheilus rhinocerous
TTTTTTGGAAGGTAATGGTACTTTTACTTGAGTGTATTTTTTCAGTACTCTTTCCACCACTGATGATTTCTGCAAACACAGATAGGTGGCACTCAGAGAATGGTTGGACCTTGCATGACTTGCATGCTATTTTTCATATCCACATTTCCAACCCAGCACTGTTGGATTAATGATTATGAATGATTATCAACCTAAGTTGGGTCAGATCAACCCTGATTCCCCAACAGTCTCAACCCAGAATTTGGGTCGAAAAAAAAAA
>NW_015713071.1:0-259 GCF_001515625.1 Sinocyclocheilus rhinocerous
ACCTCTTGTGCTGACAGGAAGTGGATCTGCAGTAGCTTCCTCTCACTGTCCACCAGCGGCAGGAAGGTCACGGTGATGTCATCGTCAGTGTTGAGGTTGGCGCCTGCGCCGCGATTATCGTAGCCGTCGGTTTCCATGCCAACCAGAGCAGAGAAGTGACCTCTCGTGTAACCAAGAGCGATGGGACTTTTCCAGCAGAAGCTCTGTTCCCATAGCAACGGCAGGTAAACACCTGCACACACACACACACACACACACA
>NW_015713072.1:0-259 GCF_001515625.1 Sinocyclocheilus rhinocerous
TCATGACAGCTAATATTATGGCCGAGAAACGGTTCTTGCTGAACACGTAGACATTTTTATAGTTAGCTAGTTTTTAGCTACATTTATCAAACTGTATTGTGCATACCAGAGATGAAAACTCATCAGGAATAAAAAAATAATAATTTAAAAAGTTTTTAAATGCAGATTTACAGTTGGTTTTATCTTAGAGTCTAGAGTGAGTTTTTCCCTATTTCTTTATGTAGTTTCTATTTTATAAAAAAAATAATAATAATAAAAT
>NW_015713073.1:0-259 GCF_001515625.1 Sinocyclocheilus rhinocerous
GGAAACGGTGATGGAGCTGGCCCATGCTCATCCGATGGCCGGCCACCTGGGAGGGGAAAATACCATACAGCGTATTCGGGACCGGTTCCACTGGCCGGGATTGGACGCAGAGGTAAAACGGTTCTGTCGCAGCTGCCCAACGTGCCAGCGGACGTCCCCCCGTCGTCCTCCACCCAGCCCGCTAATACCACTGCCAATCATCGACGTGCCCTTCGAGCGGATCGGGATGGATCTGGTGGGGCCACTGCCAAAGTCGGCC
>NW_015713074.1:0-259 GCF_001515625.1 Sinocyclocheilus rhinocerous
TCAGATAGTCCTGATTAATTGTGTCTGTCTTCATTTTTTTATGAGCCATGATTTATGATAATACCCCTCTTTCAGCCCCTCGGAATGACAATTATTTCCTTGTGGATAATTCATTCATTTTTCAAAAATAATAATACGGAGAAATTGAATGGCAGACTCATTTGTTTTGCTTAGGTGTTGGGGTATATTTTTATGTGACTGCTCGAGGACAACATTGTACATCAGTCTAATTAAACGCTGAAACTGGGACTCTGACAAT
>NW_015713075.1:0-259 GCF_001515625.1 Sinocyclocheilus rhinocerous
TCAGGACAGGATTAGGAGGGGAGATCAAGAGGTCTTCACGTGTTCTGCCCATTGGTGCTCTGCTATAGCTTGCAATAAATGTGGGTCAGGACGTTGACTACCGAGGGGCCCCCGTTGAAGATGTGCTTGAATTGAGTGGTGAGGAAGCGGGCCCCTAGTCATCCATCTCCCCCGGCTTTACTGCTTAAATATTGAGCAGGGCTCAATCAGACGGCTGATGAATGTCAGCCGCCTGCTGGAGAAGCAATAAAAAACAAAC
>NW_015713076.1:0-259 GCF_001515625.1 Sinocyclocheilus rhinocerous
TCCCATCGTCTCTTCCAGAGATCCACAGACCGCAAGAAACTGAGAAACAAGTCCGGTCTCTGTCATGACTGGTCATTCTGCTCTCCTTTAACCTCCATATATGTACCTAGAGGGGGTTTAGTCAAACAGTTTTGTGATAAGCTTAGAGAAGTATTGATCGGCCGTGACGTGAGTACGAGGTCACTAACCCAAAACCTGGGAGTGCTTCAGAAAAAAACCTTTAAAAGCACCATTTCCTCTTAAAGGGGTCGTATAATGC
>NW_015713077.1:0-259 GCF_001515625.1 Sinocyclocheilus rhinocerous
TAATTATCAGATGGTAAATGCAGTGTAGGTTTTGGTGAGAGCACGACTGCAGCTCCACATTATCTGAACGAACTAACGAGAATATTAAATATGACACTAAACATCATGACATCATCATGACATAATCTGTAATAAACCTCGTGGAACACAGCAACACCAGCAGGGCTGCACGATTAATCAAATGTGATTGTCATGCACATTGTGTTAGTAAAAGGTAATCAGCAGGAAATCATCACCACGTGCTTTCAGATGGAGCAGA
>NW_015713078.1:0-259 GCF_001515625.1 Sinocyclocheilus rhinocerous
TCAGCTGCAACAGAACGCTTTGTAAAATGACAGAATAAATATGTTTGGTATCTAAATGTTTGACTTCATTTTTTTATTAGATTTTTTCGATAAGCAGAATCAGAATCAGATTCTGTAAAATTCAAACGATACCCAACCCTAGTCATTGTAAGATGATATATTCTATATTTTTATTGTATATGAGTTTGTTAGCAGCACAAGCTGTTGTAAATCCTGCCCACTTCTTTGCATCGTCTGCACATGCTTCAGTGCTCTGAGA
>NW_015713079.1:0-259 GCF_001515625.1 Sinocyclocheilus rhinocerous
TGTAACATATGTAAACCGGCCTTCTTTATCAACATATTCATATTTATTTTCAAAAATAACCATATGGGAGATCAGAATAATAACCCTGTATGGTATGATGAGTAATAGATCTGAGTAAATCCCATTCTTTTCAGTTTTTCATGCTCAGTGTTATTTAGATGTGTCTCTTGAAAATATACTATATGAGCATTTTCTCTTTTCATTTTACTTGAGTTTTTTTTTTCCTTTTAATAGGGTTAAGTAGACCATTCACATTGAA
>NW_015713080.1:0-259 GCF_001515625.1 Sinocyclocheilus rhinocerous
AGAGATCGCCCTGCGCTTTTACAGGTGACTTTATTTCTTTCTTTCATTCACATTATAAAAAAAAATGGGTAAAACGCCTAAATTCCTAATTCCAGTATTTCTAAATGATTTAAAAAGTTTACTTTGTACGTAGCACAAAGGTTGCGTAAGTGCATTTATTCAGCAACCACAATCGCAAACAGTTTGGCCGAAATTCATGTTTGAATTTATTGCAGTTTGTTTGCAAATTTAGTAGCAGCAAACAGCACAAGCGACTGTA
>NW_015713081.1:0-259 GCF_001515625.1 Sinocyclocheilus rhinocerous
TCTTTTTTTTTTTTTTTAGATATTTAATTACTATAGGCGTGTTTTTGCTATTCTTTTTGTTTGACAAAACTGTACACACTATAAAATGAGGAGAAAGACGAGTCGGGGGAGAGAGAGAGATTGCTCATGCTGTGGCCACACAGTTAGTGTGTGGTGCCTAGTTTGTTTCATGGCTAAATGTCAGCCCCTTTAATGCTACAAAAGACACACAAAGGAACTGTAATGGAGTATTATGGTCTCTCAATGAGAGGCTTTTATC
>NW_015713082.1:0-259 GCF_001515625.1 Sinocyclocheilus rhinocerous
TCTGTGTTTGAGAGATGTGTGTAAAACAGGTGTGTCTGTAAGGTGTGACTCAGATTGTATTTTACTGCAGATTCATAGGCAATAACAAAGTCCATTCCGTCTCACAAACAACCTTACAAAAACAGACACTAAGAGACAAAAACCGCTGCAAACATGTCAGTCCATGTGTGCTGCCAAAGCCCAATGCTGCAGTATTAAACCACCACATATAACTGTCTACTCAAAATAAAAACATTTGTTAGACATCCAAAAAAAAAAA
>NW_015713083.1:0-259 GCF_001515625.1 Sinocyclocheilus rhinocerous
TACATTTTAAAATATATTAAAATAGAAAAAGTCATTTTAAATTGTAATATATCACAATATCACTTTTATATTGTATTTGAGCAAATAAATGCAGCCTTTAAAAAAAGTGTAATTATTCCAAACTTTTGACCAGTGATAAATAATTGTAAAAAATTTTAATAAAACGTTCAATAAATTATCAATCCAAATTGTATTATTATCACTATGAAAAATGATGTATTTCTTAATTTTTTTAGAGACAGCACTCAGAGCCGTGAGG
>NW_015713084.1:0-259 GCF_001515625.1 Sinocyclocheilus rhinocerous
TTAAAGCATCAGCATTCACAAACCACTGTTATTTTTAACAAAAAAAATAAACCATAGGCTGCTACAGGCATGATTTAGAAGCGGAAATGACATCGTTCCACACTCTAGTAGGTGGCGGTACTGCACATTTACATGTCTGAAGCGACTTTGGTAACACACGTGCAAATTCAAAAGTAGCGCCAGAAGAAGCGTTCTCTTTGCAATTATGCACTGGAGTGGCCTGGATTGCAGTTTATTTGTAAGGTAAGTTATATCTGTA
>NW_015713085.1:0-259 GCF_001515625.1 Sinocyclocheilus rhinocerous
CACCAAGGAAACGGCCAGAGCCATCGGCCATTCCATGGCAGCTCTCAACCTGTGGTTGAATCTATCCAAATTACAAGACAAGGACAGATTGTTCCTGCTGGATGCCCCGCTATCGCCTTCTTAGCCTCTTCGGCGGTGCAGTAGACACTGTTGTCGAGAGGTTTCAGGAGGCGAAGAAGCAGGTGGCGGCATTCCAGCACTTCCTCCCTCGCCATTCCCAGGTCTTTGGGACTGCTGAGCGGGAGCAGTCCCAGCCGTC
>NW_015713086.1:0-259 GCF_001515625.1 Sinocyclocheilus rhinocerous
AGGCCCGATACTGCCAGTGCCCCCCGGGTGTGCTAAAGGCAGTTTCTTTCTCTGGCATCTTTAGACAATGGCACTTGCCAATAACCTTTGGTGAGGTCAAGGGTTGAGATGAAGCGGGCTCTACCGAGGCGTTCAACCAACTCATCTACTCGGAGCATGGGGTAACTGTCGAATTGGGACACCTCATTCAGCTTACGAAAGTCATTGCAGAACTGGTAAGTTCCATCTTTCTTGGGCACCATAACTATAGGGCTGGACC
>NW_015713087.1:0-259 GCF_001515625.1 Sinocyclocheilus rhinocerous
TTCATTTGATTTATCTATTTATGTTATATCTAATTTCCATTGGTACCAACAACCAGCATGACGTTTGATTTGGAAACAGACAGTCTACGCATGAATCATGATGGATGACCCATTTTCATCATAACGCTGATCCACTGACCGAATTAAGCTTTAAATGGGTGTGGCGCTGCCTTTGTCATGAAAAACCCAATAACCGCTTTTACTGACATTTTTTATCAAATGTCAATTAAATATTTATTTTACACCCACCAGTTTTTAA
>NW_015713088.1:0-259 GCF_001515625.1 Sinocyclocheilus rhinocerous
AACGGCCTTGAAGATGCAATATAAGTCACACGAGACAGAGTGTATTTCATTAAAGGACAAATAAAACAGTTTTCCCCCTCCATAAGAGCTCTTTAAAAAAAGAAACTGAATTTTATTAGTTTTTAGTAGTATGAGTGTCATTTGTTGATTTGTTCTTGATAGTTACTGATAATCAAACCAAGCAGATAAAGAATTTTAAACGGGGTACAAGATAGGGCCTAAAACTTTTAAAATGTAAAGTACTTTTCTTGCCTTTTCA
>NW_015713089.1:0-259 GCF_001515625.1 Sinocyclocheilus rhinocerous
TCAGTGTGTACTTGCTATATCTTTGTAATTATTTGTGAAATTTACTAGCGATTTCTGAGTGAAATTTGTATCAAAGTAAATATTACACCATTTTTTTCAGTGTTGTTAAATGCAACAAGCATATCTCAAAATGAATTTTTCCATTTTTTTCCCAAACCCATTTTAAATATAATTTTTTGATGACTAAATTTACTTGTAGCATTTGAAATCATTGATTTGGATTTTTAATATTTAATTTTGAATTTACTTATAATAATAA
>NW_015713090.1:0-259 GCF_001515625.1 Sinocyclocheilus rhinocerous
ATCTGACTCTCTCCTCTTGCAAATCCTTCTCAACAACATCCTCTTTAACTTAAGCAACCAGGCAACTGATACTCGAAGTCTCCTCCAGTCTGAAAAGTAAGCCATCAACCTATTTGTACTCTTCAGTGAGCCTTGAGTATTTACCACATTCACAAAAGCTTCCTTCTTAACCTCAAGGTCATCAACCCCTACTGCAGTGTCCACCATATTTACAGGCCAATCCTTTTCTGATTTGCACAGAAACTTGGGTCCTTCTATC
>NW_015713091.1:0-259 GCF_001515625.1 Sinocyclocheilus rhinocerous
TTACTCAAGTACTTGATTTGTGTACTTCGTCCACCACTGGTTTTATGTATTAAAGCAAGATTTCAGAATCTAGTTTTTCCTTATACTGTTCAAATGAACTAGAAACCTTTTTGCTTTGTATCTCATGGTATTGCCATGATTTTAACAACACCAGAATTGCCAAAACTGTTCACATATTGTCTTGATTGTCGTGTTGTATTTCTGTTAGCTGAATCACTAAATCCATGCCCAAATTCTGTACATTATTTATCAATCAACA
>NW_015713092.1:0-259 GCF_001515625.1 Sinocyclocheilus rhinocerous
TCGCTATCAGTAGTGACATTAAGGGAATGTTCCACCAGATTAGACGCCTTCCTGAAGATCGGCCCCTTCTCCGTTTCTTATGGAGAGATCTACAAAGAGAATAGCAGCCTAGAATCTATGAATGGCGAGTTCTCCCCTTTGGGACCACTAGTAGCCCATGTTGTGCCGTCTTTGCCTTGCAGAAGCACATCCTGGGGAATAGTCAGCCTGGTGGAAAGGTACGTGATGCGGTACTGAAGGCATTCTATGTTGACAATTA
>NW_015713093.1:0-259 GCF_001515625.1 Sinocyclocheilus rhinocerous
AGCTGAATTTTCAGCATCATTACTCCAGTCTTGAGTGTCACATGACCCTTCAGAAATCATTCTGATTTGCTGCTCAAGACAATAATTTCTTTTTATTATTATTATCAATGTGGCTTCACATTTTTATGGAAAACTACAATGCATTTTTTCAGGATTCTTTGACGAATAGAAAGTTCAAACAAACAGTGTTTATTTGAATTAGAAATCTTTGGTAAAAATTATAGATGTCTTTACTGCTGAATAAAGCAAAAAAAAAAAA
>NW_015713094.1:0-259 GCF_001515625.1 Sinocyclocheilus rhinocerous
TATGATGTAATAGTGTGGATAAGCACCGCCTCCACAGAAGAAGATTGACATCACTGCCTGTTTAGCTCCACCCACCGATTCACACATACAGTGTTTACGAGAGAGGCAAACATGCAGGTCTACGCAGAAACCCAACGATAAAGATGCTCTGAAGACAAGAAGATGCTGTTCAGTGCCAAGCTGTGGAAAAAACAGTCTTTGTATTGCCTTCCTTCTAATCAGAATCAGAATGAGCTTTATTGCCAGGTATGTTTACACA
>NW_015713095.1:0-259 GCF_001515625.1 Sinocyclocheilus rhinocerous
TTCTGTTCTCCCTTGTCCGGAATTGTATATGTCTACCCTTGCTACCTGTGTTTTCCTGCTTCCCTGGATATAATTAAAGTCTATATGTTTGAATTCAACTCTGCGTCTCCTCGTTCCTCGCTCTGTGCTCCTCACAGTAGTGAACCGTGACAGAATACAGCACCAGGACAGTAAGCGGCGCCCCCTCTCCCCGTATTTGTTTTTTTGTATTTTTTTTGGTTTTCCGCTTGTTTCCCCCCGAGATCATGGAAATCGCCGC
>NW_015713096.1:0-259 GCF_001515625.1 Sinocyclocheilus rhinocerous
TTTACTTGAGGTGTTTAAACATTCAGTTAAAAACAATGTTAAATTCAAATAGTAGCAAAATTGCCCAAAAATAAATAAATAAATATTTTGTATTCAACTTTGTCTAACTGCTCTGAATCTTTGATTTTTTATTTATTTTTTTAATCTGTTGTTTATTTCCCCACTTTTTACTAAAATTGAATTCGCCATTTTGGCTTATGAAGTTAATAGTACTGCACATTAAAACTGCGTTTTGTGTTATTAATGCCGCAAACATGCA
>NW_015713097.1:0-259 GCF_001515625.1 Sinocyclocheilus rhinocerous
CCCCTTTAAAGGAATAATTTACCCACAAAAAAGTGCTGAAAATGTACTCACCCTTAGACCAAGATGTAGATGAGTTTATTTCTTTATCAGAACAAATTTAGAGAAATTTAGCAATATATCACTTGCTCACAGAGGATCCTCTGCAGTGAATAGGTGCCGAGAGAATGAGGGTCCTAACCAGTAGCGGTTTTAGGCACGGGCGAACCGGGCAGCTGCCCGGGGCGGCATTTTTTCATAATACATGGGGGGCGGCACGAGC
>NW_015713098.1:0-259 GCF_001515625.1 Sinocyclocheilus rhinocerous
AAAAATCCAGTTATTTAATAGTCACTTATTTATTTTAAAATATAATAGCATTATTACGCTTTACTTTTTATTTTATGAAATAAAAAAAATTGAAAGTCCTAATACTACTATTAATTGTTTTAATTTCTATAGCTATATTTAATGGGTCACAGTACATGCAGGTTGAACACCAAAACAAATCTCTAGGTGCTCTCATGAGAACCAGACTTATGTGCATCATTGCTAATAATGTTCTGTTTTTAATTGGTCCAGATTGTGC
>NW_015713099.1:0-259 GCF_001515625.1 Sinocyclocheilus rhinocerous
TTATTTTAAATTGTAATAATATTACTGTTTTTACTGTATTTTTGACTAAATAAATGCAGTCTTGGTGAACATAAGATACTTCTTTCAAAAGCGATACAATTCTTACCTATCCCAAACTTTTGAACAGTATTATATATTTTCTATAATAAATATTTTTCATTAAATGAAATATAAGGCTACATAAACCAAGCAGGGCCGGGTCTAGGGGGGGGGCTAGATTCTCCTTGTGCCCCCCCAAAAAAATGTCCAGCCAAAAAAA
>NW_015713100.1:0-259 GCF_001515625.1 Sinocyclocheilus rhinocerous
TTTTCCACGCATGTATGATGGCTTACGTGTTCAAACATTTGCATTAATGGCGCCAATGAAAATGAATATGTGCTATCATCCTATTTTTGTTTCGCCATTCAGTTTTTGAGGAAAAGGAACCAACGGCCTCCAGGAATCATCTGACTATTTTCACAGTTGAAAATTCTTTAGATAACTAATGTTCACCTTGGAAATGTCATGATGTTCCTTGATGGTCATGATACAACCATCTGCATGGTCAGGCCCTCAGGGGCGTCAT
>NW_015713101.1:0-259 GCF_001515625.1 Sinocyclocheilus rhinocerous
TTTTCTGTCCTGAGAAAGTAATTTTCTTTTTACGCCATGTGAACAACGGTAACTGTAATCGTTTACGCGAGTACAGTGTGAATTTCTGAGACGCTGCGAGGGAGTAGTCTTACGCTTCGAGTTTTCTTTTGTATTTAATATATTTATCATTTACACAATGGCAGAGAAGAGACCTGTAAAGAGCAAAGATAAAATGGCAACTGGGCGAGTAAAGGATTGAACAGATGGAGGCGCACTGATATGCACGCAGGGTGCGAAC
>NW_015713102.1:0-259 GCF_001515625.1 Sinocyclocheilus rhinocerous
TTTTTTTTTTTTTTTTTTATAATTATGATTAGAAATACATATTTGTGTTACTATATACACCACATTTATACGGGTTAATGTTCAGTAGATGTTCTTCTAAAAGAGTTTTTTTGTTCATTTGTTCAGCAGGAGGAAAGAGTCGAGACAAACTCTGGAAAACCTGAAGCTGCACCTGAGTGAAGAGGATGATGAGGAAGATCAGACCGAATCCACAGAGAAGCAGATCACTCAGGTGTGACGGGACCGGACCGAACCGGCC
>NW_015713103.1:0-259 GCF_001515625.1 Sinocyclocheilus rhinocerous
TAATTATATAATATTTATTGTAATAAATTGATAAATGTTATCACATGAGCAGAGAGAGCAATATCACATGAGTGCTGTTTTTGTCCCAGAGTGCAAATGTGATTTTAAAGTTCAGTAAATAAAAAGTTAATATTGTGCTATATTTTAGATAGACCACATTATTGTCTGTTTTTGCTCAATTTTGCCAGTGAAAATATTACCTATAAAGCCACAACAGAACTGTTATGCGTATCCGAGCAACACAGCGGTGATTCATTTC
>NW_015713104.1:0-259 GCF_001515625.1 Sinocyclocheilus rhinocerous
TTTTGTTCTCATCAGTTGAGAACTGGAAAGCTGCTTGCTGGGAAACTTCTCACAATCTCTGGGATGCCAGCTGCTAATTGCCAATTTGTCATTTAGCCACACTGTAATGCAAAGCCGCGTGCAGGACATTTATTACAGGAACAGTCGCTTGCAACCTGAGGTTAAGATCCTGGCCGCGGGTGCAATGCTGATGGCTCATAGATCAACCCATGTTGGTTCGATACTATAACGTTTGGTAACCGGCCCAGATCTTTAACCA
>NW_015713105.1:0-259 GCF_001515625.1 Sinocyclocheilus rhinocerous
TGCGAGGTTATCAGCTGTCCGTGTTGTTTGACTAGATAGCCCCATCGTACTCTCCTTGCCCTTTCACTACCATCAGTAAAATATTTCGGGAGTTTTTTGTGGTCTTTATGATATCTAGTCATTTTTTCTTCCCTTTTCAGCTTCGTTCGTCGCCAGTCTAGCTGGTTATCGTTCAGAATCAAGCTCCACTGATCAAATCTATGACTGTGGATGTGAGCCTGGTTCATCACTAGATTTTTCTTTAACCTGGAGAGTTCTC
>NW_015713106.1:0-259 GCF_001515625.1 Sinocyclocheilus rhinocerous
CCACATATTGAACAGACTCTCACAAGCCCATTTTGAGTCCAAATATTCACGGAGTCAACTTTGACTGAAGCGAATCGCTATCAGCTAGACGCCTGACCAATGTGCTGTTGTTTTGGGCGCGCTCTCACTCTCACTCCGTGCTGCCAGCGGGACAGTGCACTGATTCGGCACGCAGCAGATGTGGCACAGTGGCGTCTGCCTCTTCCGACTGCACCTCCCTGTGTGATGTGACTGAAGAGATGAAAGGCGAGGTTGTTGC
>NW_015713107.1:0-259 GCF_001515625.1 Sinocyclocheilus rhinocerous
TTCCCTTTAAAATCTTAAATGATTCCCTTTGAGCTAAATTGACCTCTTTCCCTTACACAAGACCAGGAACCAAGATACAGAAGAACCAGAATACAAGGCTTGGAAATGCAGTAATGACACACATAAGATTTAGCAAAGAATGACATGGAGAACCAGACTTATATGAGGTGAGCTAACCATGCTAATGAGACACAGGTGCAAACAATGTGTGCTAATGAGACCGGGCAGAGGATTATGGGGAATGAAGTCCTTGATAGAG
>NW_015713108.1:0-259 GCF_001515625.1 Sinocyclocheilus rhinocerous
TAAATTAATGGCCAGAAGGTGGAGTGTGTGAATAGTTATAAATATGCAGACAATAATTGCTAATAAATTGCGTTTTGCATCTTGTAATAAGGAAGCAGCCAATCATTATTTCAAAACAATCCCTCATATGAAGCCTGTGTACGAGCATGTCGGATTATTTTGGGGAGCTGTACTTACTTGTGTTTATTGTCATGGTAGCTTTCAGCACCCAGCCGGTAGCTATGGTTTGGTACAGTCCAGTGGAAATACTCATCAAAGC
>NW_015713109.1:0-259 GCF_001515625.1 Sinocyclocheilus rhinocerous
ACATCAGTGTTTAGAGTGACAGAATCTCCCTCCATCACTGACTGTATTTCATTTGTTTCAGCACCAAACACACCTAAAGAACATGAAAAGGCTTTGATTCTTGTTGTTTCAAAAACCCTGAAATCAGTTTCTAAACTTTAAATGTGAATTGAAGAACAGCAGCGGAGACACAAAAGATCAAATATCACTTAAATAAATGGACAGATGAGCTTGATTTTTTTACCTTTAATGTGTGTGTGAAAATAAACATTTCAGATTC
>NW_015713110.1:0-259 GCF_001515625.1 Sinocyclocheilus rhinocerous
TGAGCGGAAGATGTAGTAGCCCACCAGGCCCAAGATGAGGACACCTGCAGCATGAGGCGTAGAAAGCTGGATGGGGTTGTAGACCAAGTAAAGGCCCTAAAGAACAAGAACATGAACATGATGACATAAACAGCATTACTCCTACTGAAATCAATGAAGCTGTGTACGAGGTAAAATAGTGAGTCTAGTATTGTAGATGTCACATCCAGCACATATACTGCTCAGATACACACCTGTAGTGTGTAGAGGAAAGGAAGCC
>NW_015713111.1:0-259 GCF_001515625.1 Sinocyclocheilus rhinocerous
TGATTTAAAATGATGTCCAGCTTGAACTACATTCTCCAGGAAAATGATCTAATTTAGTGATTCATTCATATTTACTGAGTGTACTGGCATTACATTTGTATAGATCACATCTGGGTAAAAACAGAAATCGGGAAAATCGAATCAAAATACCGAGACGTGGCCGCCTGTCGCTCGGAGTCTACATTCGAGGCTCTGCCGGGGTCACTTCCATGCTTTTTATGATGTCGCTTTGAAATCTATCCGAATCACATTAAATTGG
>NW_015713112.1:0-259 GCF_001515625.1 Sinocyclocheilus rhinocerous
TGAGTCATCCCCTCTCTCAGACTACTATTCCAAAATATTTCCTCTCCCAATTTTCCCCATGATTCATGTGCCAATTACTATGTCAGTTATGTCATTCCTGTAAAAACAAAACAAAACAAAAAAACAATGTCAAAATATAGAATGCAATCTCAAAACATTCTTAATTTCATTTATTAATTTTAAATTATCCAACTTGCCAAACAAAATAAATATGTGAATATTTGAAATCACAGATTTAGCTCTGTATTGTCATAAAAGC
>NW_015713113.1:0-259 GCF_001515625.1 Sinocyclocheilus rhinocerous
TTTAAATTGTATTTATTTACAGAGGTATATTATTTCACACTTCACTAGTAATTTTCGCAAATCTGTGAATGAATGTTCCAAGGTGAAATAAACTTCAACGGATTTTCCTTGCTCAGGGAGTAGGAAACAAAAAACATTGTGTAGGGACCATGTCAATCGGAACACAGTTCATGCATAGACCTCTCTTCTAATGAGCTGGTTATGCGGATCAGGTGTGTTAAATAGCTAAGAGAGACATGCAAAATATGCAGAGCGGTGG
>NW_015713114.1:0-259 GCF_001515625.1 Sinocyclocheilus rhinocerous
TGCAGATGCACGGCAGGAAACACACAGGTGAGACATATGTGGACGATACAAAAAAACAAAAAAAAAAGTTTACAGTTTCACTTTGTGGTCACAAACAATCCAAACTGCTTTTATAGTCTAGATTGAGACTATAAAAGCAGCAGGTAAGATTTACAGTGTTATGCAACATGCATAACAAAGTCATAAATCATGGGGGGATCTATTTTTTCAGAAATCCAATAAGAGAAGTTAATGGCAGGGAATTAAATTAGAACATGTG
>NW_015713115.1:0-259 GCF_001515625.1 Sinocyclocheilus rhinocerous
TGAGTTATTTCGTCCGCAACCATTAAAGTATTTGATTTCTACAGCGACTCATTTGACGCACATCATTTAATGATGTGAAACCAAGGGCGGACTGGCCATCTGACATGTAGTGCATTTTCCCGGTGGGCCGACGCACTTTTTGGGGCCAATACTTTGGCCCATCATGCAGGAACAGATGACTTACCTAACTTAAAATTGCAACAGTTCCTGACTTCAGTGTGCTACACACACAATGTTGGTGTCTTTGGAAAGAAGACCC
>NW_015713116.1:0-259 GCF_001515625.1 Sinocyclocheilus rhinocerous
TATGAAATACAGTAATAGGGACAAGGAAAGGAAAATGTCCCCCCGGCAAGATGAAAGCAGATTTCTTTGCAGCCATCAACTGTAACCTACTTTGAAGAAAGTTAGCCGTTCCTTCAAATGGAGCTATTAGCAAGATTCCTCTGAAACATGATGCTGTCCTTCATCCTGTTTCAGACTTTTGTCCTGCCATTTTAAAGCCTTTCATTTAAGTTTCATCTATTTCACACAATCATGCATAAGTAAAGCTGCAGCATTACTG
>NW_015713117.1:0-259 GCF_001515625.1 Sinocyclocheilus rhinocerous
CCTGGGCAACAGAGACTCTCCAGAGTCCAAATAGATCACGCTAAGTTTATGTCTTTGTAACATTACCAGGCGTTCTTGCATTATGTATGTGCTTTTTTAGTGTGTGTACACAATGAATTTCTTTCTTTTTCTTTCTGATTCTGAATGAACGTCTTTGGCTGCTGTATAGTTTCTCTGTTTCTTGCCAATGGGATTGTGGGTGCTTACAAATAAAAAAAAAATCTGGGATGTTTGGCAGATAAGAATGCACAAGATCTGC
>NW_015713118.1:0-259 GCF_001515625.1 Sinocyclocheilus rhinocerous
GTATAATCCAATTTAATTACTATTTATTTATTTACTTTTATATTTTATAAGTTCTATTTTGACCCTTTATAGTAGGTGTTTTGTTGTTTGTTTTGTTTTTTGAAGGAGGGGGCACAACAATGCTATTCCGCTAAGGGCACCCATTTGGCCAGCAGCGGCCCTTTTACTGACTGAACATTTATCTGACCATAACTGCACTGTGAACGTTTTCACAAACCAAAATAGTGATGTAAATGAATCAGGGAAGGGTTAACTGACC
>NW_015713119.1:0-259 GCF_001515625.1 Sinocyclocheilus rhinocerous
TGACGTGCAGGTAAACAAATTAAATATTTCTATTTTAAGTGTTTACATTTATTTTATAATTTTGATTTCTTTAATTATTAGCTTTTATTAACTTACAAACCCTCTGCAGTTCTTACATTAAGCCCAGTTTGGGAAACCCTGCTGTAATGCTTAATGCATTTTATGATGTTGAAATCAAAAGTGGAATATATTTTCTTTCTCTTTGCTTTTTTTTATATATATAAATATGGTATGTTTTAATGGTAAGTTTAAAACTAAC
>NW_015713120.1:0-259 GCF_001515625.1 Sinocyclocheilus rhinocerous
TGTCGTGGACATCGTCCTGGGACGCCCCTGGCTCTCCAAGCATCAACCCACCATCGCCTGGAAGTCCGGGGAAATACTCAAGTGGAGTGCGGATTGTAAGCAGGAATGTCTAAGGGATCTGCCTGTCCCGATCTCCGTCCGAACCAACCTCTCCATCTGCCCCACCTCCGTGGAAAGCCCAGACTCCCCGCATGTCACTCCTATTCCTCACGAGTATCAGGCGTTCCAGGACGTGTTCAGCAAGGTCGCAGCCACTCAC
>NW_015713121.1:0-259 GCF_001515625.1 Sinocyclocheilus rhinocerous
TGTTAAGAATGCGCAAAACGACATAGTTGGTAGGTTGTTTCAACAACAACAGAAATGATTGAAGCTTCTCAAAGAGGGTTGACGTTTTTTAATTTTTTTATTTAACTAGTTGTGGGTTGCTTTAACATATTTAGGCTTATTTAGGGGTTTTATATACATTTTATATGCACATAAAATTACACATATATATAATATATAAATGTCTATATAGGCCAAAAAACATTTTATTGTGCAAATCATAAACAAAAAACACTGTTAA
>NW_015713123.1:0-259 GCF_001515625.1 Sinocyclocheilus rhinocerous
TGGAATCCATTTTAATGGTTTAATTAAATTTTAATAATCAAAAGCGTCTCTAATTCATTGATTTAATTAAAAACAACTTTATTATTTTTCTATTTTATTTTTTCCCTCCAGAAATACTGTGTTGTGTATTTAATTTTTTCTGGTAAATAAATGAAGGCATAAAACATAAATTTATCTTTTAATCGAATGGAAAATTAAACAAACCCTTCCCCCTTTTTTTTGGCAAACAAAATGCTGCACAGCAGAGGTTTACAGTTAA
>NW_015713124.1:0-258 GCF_001515625.1 Sinocyclocheilus rhinocerous
TCTGATTATTATCAATGTTGGAAACAGTTGTGCTGCGCAATATTTTTATGGAAACCATGATTCACTAACATTCAAAGGTTTGGGGAAAGTATTCAGTTTGGCCAAAAGTGACCATAAATACATTTATAATGTTACAGCAGATTTCTATTTCTAGTTCTTTTAATCTTTCTATTCATCTGTGAATGCTGACAAATCCAATGTGTCACAGTTTCCACATCATGTGACACTGAAGACTGGAGTAATGATGCTGAAAATTCA
>NW_015713125.1:0-259 GCF_001515625.1 Sinocyclocheilus rhinocerous
GAATACAATATTAAAGCGGTCATGAAATGCAGTTTCAGATTTTTTTATTATGTTTCTCGGGAGTTAGTCTATAAAGCTTGCGGTTTTTTGCGCCCATTGCTGTGATTGGCTAACTTCATCGGACTATATCCACACCATCCTTTACAGCATGTCATGTGTTTTGATACTCGAGATGTCAAGCGCTGTGGTAGAGCCATATATGTTTGAAACAGCACAACCACAATGACTGCAACAGTCTAAGTGTGGGGATTGTTTTTGC
>NW_015713126.1:0-259 GCF_001515625.1 Sinocyclocheilus rhinocerous
TTCTTCTTTTTCAAATGGATTTAGAGGAAAGCATGAGAAATGTATATAAATTGATGTGTGCACTGATACAATCCCAGGGGAACACCTCCTCCCGGCTCACATTGGGCACTTTCCTATCCCGATAGCAAGGGGTACAGACCATTTAGCTTATATTCGAAGTTTAGAAATAGTATTAGCATAAACAATTAATCCATGATGAAATTAAAATCAATGCATTATGCTAATCGACGACATATTCAATGCAACATTTTTTTTTTTT
>NW_015713127.1:0-259 GCF_001515625.1 Sinocyclocheilus rhinocerous
GAATGCTCTCAGTGTGAAGGGTCCCGGTCTCCAAATGCAAGTCCACGGTGGTGTGCATGACCCTTCCTTCACCGAGAGGACGTCCGTCTAGCGGATCCACTGCCAAATGAGAATTGCAAGGGATTAGTGGAATTTTATGTTGTCGAGCAAACTCGTGAGACATGAAATTTCCAGCTGCCCCTGAGTCCAGCAGAGCTGATGTGGGTATGTTATTTCCCTCTATAGACAGTAATATGGGTACTTTTATGCAAGTACTGGA
>NW_015713128.1:0-259 GCF_001515625.1 Sinocyclocheilus rhinocerous
GAGCTTATTTAATCCATATTCACTGATAATCTCCCCCTCTTGTGGATAGTTAACTGGTGCAACCAGATCTTTATTAGATCGATTTGTGAATGATTTATTCAGATGTATTTTTGAAACCCAAGTCAACAGATTTGCTGCTTTTTTGGGGGTTGGTAAGATTTTTTTTTTGGTTTTTAAAAGAAGTCACCCCTAGTGAAAAATAAATATACTAAACTATATTTGAAATGCATTTATTTCATGCCAAGTATACTACAAATAC
>NW_015713129.1:0-259 GCF_001515625.1 Sinocyclocheilus rhinocerous
GAGTGTGCGGCGCTGTGCACGTTTCCGCTGTTTATTGTTAATCCCATTATGTGTGTGACAAAGTTTACTAGCCGGTGTTCATATGAATTTTGTGCCATATGCTTTAATTAATTGATCAAAAACGACGGATTGGAGATGCCTTTTCCTTGCGGTGTAAGCTTGCACATGCTGTATTACAATGACGTTCAACAAAGACCTTGATAGAATAACACAGAGTGGGTACGTTGTAACGCAGTGTTGCAACATGCCCCGCCTGCAC
>NW_015713130.1:0-259 GCF_001515625.1 Sinocyclocheilus rhinocerous
GCAAAATCAATCAAAATCCTGAAAAAATAAGCAGTATTCTCTGCTTTCAAATGCTGGGGGCGTGTCAACTGGCAGCGCTGAAACCACGCCCACTTGCAGAAAAGCTGTCGTCTCTCTCAACTGTCTCTCTCTGCAGCTTATTTAAATGAGGAGAACGAGCTGTTTTGTAAATTATTGCAACCAGGTATTTATGCATTTACGTGACGAAGGCATGGCTAGCTAGCAACCTCTAGGCTGTAGTAATGAACGGCAGTAACTC
>NW_015713131.1:0-259 GCF_001515625.1 Sinocyclocheilus rhinocerous
ATTAAATAAAAAGCGTCCCCGCACGAACCTCTACCTCCGCCAGCAAGACCTCAATTTCAGACTCAGTAAAGTTTTTTTTTTCTTTGTGCTTGTCATTCTCAAGCGTAGAAAGTCGGATATTGGCGTGTGCTCTTTTATACGGTAATGATATTAATTAGGGGGCGTTTACAGGGCGGAGATCTGACACCAGTCGGCTGCGCACAATTTCAAGATCATAAATGTCACATCTGGAAGAGAGGCGTACGCACGTGTTTTTGTG
>NW_015713132.1:0-258 GCF_001515625.1 Sinocyclocheilus rhinocerous
CAAACCAAAAATAGATGCTGCTCACCACTTGTTAGTTAGAGAAACACTTGTTGGTATAACTTGCATTTCACAAGAGCCGTCCTTTCATTGGTGATCAAGCATTTAGAAATGATGCCACCATGTATCTTTGTAAATATAATAATAATAATAATAATAATACTAATAATAATAATAATTGTAGGAGTCATGTAATGTAATTTAGTGATCAAACATTTTTGGAAATTATTATTATTATTATTATTATTATTATTATTATTA
>NW_015713133.1:0-259 GCF_001515625.1 Sinocyclocheilus rhinocerous
TTCATTCTCAAAGCTAAACTCACTCCTTTATCTTTATTAAAATGTCCAGCTTTACAGAAAAATTGTACAGAAGTAGTCTGAACAAAATAGTTATTTTGTGTAACATTAAACCCCAAATCTACTTCTGAATTAAAAACAATGAAAACCATACATTTCTATCACTTAATTATGCAAAAATATCTAACAAACACTTTATTTCACGTAATGTTAAATGTGAGTTAAAGGCAGAGTAAGTGATTTTTCAAAAACACTTTAGAAA
>NW_015713134.1:0-259 GCF_001515625.1 Sinocyclocheilus rhinocerous
GCAGTGTCGCTGTCATTTTGTGTAGTGCCAGTTCGGCATCTGTGTTTGAATTTGTTTCTTCATCACTCTTTTCCATATTAACATCCACTCTGTGAATTGGTCTTTTGTTCCGCTGTCCCTTTCTTCTTACACCTTTTCCTTTTTCCATAGTTCTAGGTATTTTCTCCTCTGTCTTTTTACTTTTACACATCCGTGCAACGTGACCTTTCTTTCGACAATTGTGACACAGTTGATCTTTGTAAAAACAGTCATTCTGGAT
>NW_015713135.1:0-259 GCF_001515625.1 Sinocyclocheilus rhinocerous
GTACATCTTTAAAACATGATAAAATGTTATAAAAACAATGATTTAAAATGTACTTTGAAGTAAATCTTTTAATTTGATATTATTACAACATGCACTTATTAAAAGAGTACTTAAGTGTTTAGAAACTGTCATGAGTGTGACTCTTTAAATACATCAAAGTTATTTAATTAATATTATAGCATCTGCAAGTACAGTTTTTAAAATCCCCTTTTCAAATTGAAGTACACTACAAGTGCACATTCAATACAATTAAGCACAC
>NW_015713136.1:0-259 GCF_001515625.1 Sinocyclocheilus rhinocerous
CTATAAATACACTAGCTACTTTAGTGACAAGACAAAGGGATGAAGCTGTTGTGAGAACAGTATTGACAGCAGCAATGGTTGTTCCCTCCACCATGTTTAAAGTTTAAGACCCGCCCAACTCGGAAACTCTGGTATCAAAAAAATTTCCCAGTAGTAAATACGACTTGAGAGGCGTTCACGAAGGTGCGTTCACGCCATATCGGAATTCCTGTAGTTACGAGATTCCAACTTGTAAAAAGCGTTCACGTCCTTGTAGAAC
>NW_015713137.1:0-259 GCF_001515625.1 Sinocyclocheilus rhinocerous
TAGGGTCTTTTCTCAGAGAACAAAGAGAAACTGATCAGCAATGCCATCCTGGCGCTCTTATCTCAAGATGTGGAGCTGCCGGGGCCCAACTCTGAGCTGGAGGCCCAGTTCCAGGCCCTCAGGCGTCTGGTGGCGTCCAAAGCCGGATTCCAGGCCTTCACACAGCTGCCAAAGTACAGGCCTCCGTCCTAACACACAGCACAGATATTCAGCGTTTATATCACGCTCAAATGTGCCTGAGATTAACGTGTTGAGCTCC
>NW_015713138.1:0-260 GCF_001515625.1 Sinocyclocheilus rhinocerous
TGTGTGATTTGTTATAATGCTCAATGCTGGGGAAGAAAAAAAAAAAGTGCATAAAGAAATGTTATGCATTGTGTTCCATCAGAGGGCGCGCATCAATAAAGACCGGCAGATCACACTACAGCCACACATGCAGAATCGAGCGGAGCTGTTTCAGGCTTATGCTATGTAAAAAATTTACTATTCAGTAAGAAAGCTAATTGATATGAAACCAATGTAACTGCATTTTCAAGCACTTTACCCAAAATCCAAGCATTTTTCAA
>NW_015713139.1:0-259 GCF_001515625.1 Sinocyclocheilus rhinocerous
TTTTTATTGTATTTAAATTGTAGGTAAAGCTATATATCGTTGGTTCAGAGGAGAAAAAACTAAATTGTTATGCTTCATGTTTATGTATTAATTTACTTTATTTCATTTCATGTTACACATTTCAAAAAAACAAATATATTTACATTTAGTTATTTAGCAGATGCTTTTATTCAAAGCGACTTACAAAATAAGGACAATGGAAGCAATCAAAATAAAAAAAGCAATGATATGCAAGTGCTATAACAAGTCTCTGTTAGCT
>NW_015713140.1:0-259 GCF_001515625.1 Sinocyclocheilus rhinocerous
ACCCATTTTATTTATACAAAGTTACTTGTGATCTAAATGGCTGAAGAATTATTTTCATCTGTTTTGTGGTGTGGCTTAAAACAGTAGCACTTAAAATGCTACATGTTTCTCGCTTGAAAATGAATGACTGTAAAAAGTATACGTTTTCAGGTAATACTTACTTAATAGTAAATACGACCCACCAATAGGCCTGTCACGATAACAACTTTTTGTAGTGCGATATATTGCCCCAGAAATAATTGCGATAAGCGATATCATT
>NW_015713141.1:0-260 GCF_001515625.1 Sinocyclocheilus rhinocerous
TGCCCTGCAATCACTTACAATATTTTATATTCAAAGTTTATGACTTTATGAAGTTTTACAGAAATTAAAGAGACAGCAGTTTTTCCCTCTAAAAATCTAAAAGAAAAAGACATTTCCTCTTTACATCATATTAATCTTGTAAAAAGCAGAAGATAAAAAAAAAAAATCACAGAACCTGTCATTCTTTGATAATAACTATTTGGTCAAGAACTAGTTATATGTTATGCTAACAGTAACACTAACACTCTCGGTTAAAATTT
>NW_015713142.1:0-260 GCF_001515625.1 Sinocyclocheilus rhinocerous
AAAAAAAATTCTGAATTTAAAATCTAGGGATCAGTATGGATTACTTTTGTATGGAAAAAAGTAAATGACATTTTTATAATAACTCCTTTAGTGTTTCAAATAGGGAAAAGACATGAGAAATTTCATTTTAAATATTTTTATTTCCAGCCTTGCAATGAAAAACCAAAAGCAATACCAAATTTCTCTGTAGTTCTAAACTGAAATCCATTCCCCCAAAGTCTGATCTGAAACGTAAATATCTTCTTCATGCCTAGCCAAGC
>NW_015713143.1:0-260 GCF_001515625.1 Sinocyclocheilus rhinocerous
AAATTGTATTCAAATAAGGTACTAAGTAATGAATAAAAATAAGATAAAAAAATCAACAATATAACAAAAAAACAGTAAAAAAAATATTAAAATAAGGTGCTAGGTAATTAATAAAAATATAACTGAAAATAATAAAATATACAGTAAAAAATACACAGATAAAAAAATTCAATAAATAAAATACAATAAAATCACTGTGTTGTCTTGCCACTGTCACGTTTGGCTTGCTCTATTATCTCCTGTCGAGCTGCTTTACACCT
>NW_015713144.1:0-259 GCF_001515625.1 Sinocyclocheilus rhinocerous
ATCAAAAGTGACAGTAAAGACATTTATAATGTTACAAAAGATGTTATTTCAAATAAATGCTGATTTATTTGAAATATTTATGTTAAAATGTATTTATGAAATTTATGCTGAAAAGTAAAATGTATCATGATTTAGACAAAAATATAAAGCAGAAAAATGTGTTCAATATTGATGATAATAATAAGAACCGTGATTGAGCACCAATAATCATAACAGAGCAGAAAATCAGCATATTAGAATGATTTCTGAAGGATCATGT
>NW_015713145.1:0-260 GCF_001515625.1 Sinocyclocheilus rhinocerous
AGAGCAGCGAAATGTACTGCCTGAAGAAATGCATTTCAGGTTTTGCGGAAATTTAGCCAAAGTCATGCATATCCAATGAGCCTGGGTTGTAAAATGTTCTTCACACTTCACAAAAAGAAAAGAAAAGAAAAAAAGGTTCTTTTAAAGGGGACATTGGATGCCCATTTTTTACAAGTTGGTATGATTCAGAGTGATTCTGATGTCGGGAGAAAATTAAGACTCTTATGTTCTCTTTTCCATCCAACTAGTGTTAATTTTGT
>NW_015713146.1:0-260 GCF_001515625.1 Sinocyclocheilus rhinocerous
AAAAATTAAGGGAACACTTAAATCACACATTGGATCTCAATGAATTAAATATTCAATTTAAAAATCTTTATTTATATGCATTCTATATATGACAACAGTCAATGGAAACCAAACTCATCAACACACTGAAGGTTGGATTCAAAATCACCCCAAAAATCAATGTAAAAAACTAAAGTTACAGGCTGATCCAACTAGCATGAAGTTCATCACAGCAACATCGGATGCTCCGATACATAATATCCAAGAGGTTCTCAATTGGA
>NW_015713147.1:0-260 GCF_001515625.1 Sinocyclocheilus rhinocerous
AAAAAATAAAGTGCATATAATAAAGTGCATATACCTCACATTTGAAACACTGTCAAACAATGAAAAACTGCCCTTCCTGTTAGGAGAACATGGGGACAGCTGTGTGTTAGCAGCACAATATGTGTCTGCCTACCACAATATAAGAGACAATGAATGATCCGCCCTGACTTGATGTTTCCCTCATATGTCGCAAAACTGTATAACTTATATTACTTTTTTGTTTATTCTGTTATCCTGTTAATATTTTACACATTTTATTT
>NW_015713148.1:0-260 GCF_001515625.1 Sinocyclocheilus rhinocerous
AATAAGAATGTCAAAGATGATAGAAAAGTCTTGTTAAAAACAAATAAAAAAAAGTTATTTGTATTTGTGGATATCTATCTATCTATCTATCTAATTTAAATATACACATGTATGTGTATTATTTTTTGCATTTTTTAAATATTAATATCATGATGTTTACTCTTTTTGACTTGAAATATATAAATAAAACTATATAAAATAACTCTTTTCATAAAAAACTCTACTTCAACTTTTTAAGTTATTTCTTATTTCATGGTGAC
>NW_015713149.1:0-260 GCF_001515625.1 Sinocyclocheilus rhinocerous
GTTGCCAAATAACCCAAGTTGGGTTGTTTTTAAGCCAGCATTTTTTAGAGTGCAGAAACATGTGCTTTTCTTTATTAAATAATTTATTAAAATTTATTTGGAAAATTGTCTTGGTCTTTAACTACAAACACTAACCAATTTCAAAAGAAATGCGATATCTAACACATACACAAGTTTTGTTGCGGTCTTGCTGGGATAATATCAGCACCCAAAAAACAACAAATGCTGGTCCACCAGCACACCAGCATCCCAAGCTGGTC
>NW_015713150.1:0-259 GCF_001515625.1 Sinocyclocheilus rhinocerous
TTAATATATTTTAAAAGGTAATTTATTCCTGTGATGGCAAAGCTGAATTTTCAGCATGATTACTCCAGTCTTCAATGATCCTTCAGAAATCATTATGCTAATATGCTGATTTGCTGCTCAAGAAATATTCTTACTATAATCTTTATAATGTTAAAAATGCCTATGTAATATTTTTGTGAAACATGAAAGTTCTAAAGAACAGCATGTATTTGAGATGGAAATCTTTTGTAACACTATAAATGTCTTTACTGTCATTTTT
>NW_015713151.1:0-260 GCF_001515625.1 Sinocyclocheilus rhinocerous
AATAATTATTGTTTGTTGCAATATAAAACTTGACATAAAAAACTAAACCTTATTATTTTTATTTTTAGTTGTTTTAATGTTAATGTTAAACATTTTTTAAAATAAATGTTATTTTTGTTGCTAAATAAAACTTGAAAAACCCTTGCAAATGCATATTTATTTATTTTTTTTTTTTTCAATTTGTTTATTTTCCAACCACTTTTTAAATAAACGTTATTTCTCATTGTAATATACTTAAAAAACATTTTGAAAAATAAACT
>NW_015713152.1:0-259 GCF_001515625.1 Sinocyclocheilus rhinocerous
GTCATGGGTGTGTTTTGGCATAACGTGCAATAAACCAATCAGAGTATCATCTCCCATTCCCTTTAAGAGCTAGTTGCGCTCTCGCCATGGCAGATTAGCTATTTACACGGTGGAACTTGAAAGTGCAAAGACAGAACGCGTCTCCAGAGATGAAACGGAGCTGCTCGCATGCGAGCAATAGGTAGCCTAATTCTGATACATGCAATGACTATCTATTATGACACGTAGGCAGTTTTATATTTATGTAGCCTACACAATA
>NW_015713153.1:0-260 GCF_001515625.1 Sinocyclocheilus rhinocerous
AGCTATATCGCCCATCCCTACTATAACATAACTATGTGTTCAAAAACTGTTTGGATGTGCAAAACAATTAAATGTAAGTCCTTATATGTTTTTGTCCAAAGTCCAAATTATTTAACCTGACAAGCCATTTTTAAAGTGCATAAACTTATGGTGTGAGACCTAATACAGTGGGTTCCCTTAAGATTTTCTAATGGGTTTTTCTAATGGGGTTTTTAAAGTGAGTTGAATAAGGTCAGGTTAGGTAAGGTAAGGTTCATGAG
>NW_015713154.1:0-260 GCF_001515625.1 Sinocyclocheilus rhinocerous
AAAAATTAAGATATTGGTGCAAAAAATGCCACTGTATGACTTTTTGTCTCATATATAATACACAGAAGCAGGGAGCGCAATATCACACGAGTGCTGATTTTGTCCCAAATATCACGAGTTTAAATGTGATTTTCAAAAGTTCAGTAAATAAGAAGTTGATATTGTGTTTGTCATGATCCCTGTCTGTGTTTCCTGTGTCTGTGTCCAAGGACTTTTAGTTTGTAGTTTTGTGTCCCTATTGTTGCCTTGTTCCCCTCCTG
>NW_015713155.1:0-260 GCF_001515625.1 Sinocyclocheilus rhinocerous
AGACATATTAGAATAAGAGAGTTGTGGGCTTTTAATGTGTTTTTATTTTACTTTCTGTGGTATTTATGGATATTTCTAGCTTTGAACTACTGCAAAACAAAATATAAAACAAAAAGAATATAAAAAATATTTAAAAATTAAAAAACTAAAATAATATATAAAAATTGATCAAAATATGGATGGAAATATAATTCATAAATTATATATTTTATATGTTTGATTGATTATATAATTAAAATATACATTTAAACCATAGCCAC
>NW_015713156.1:0-260 GCF_001515625.1 Sinocyclocheilus rhinocerous
AAAATCGTTGCTCGTACATTCAAAGAAAAGAAAAAAACCCTGCATAGGCTCAACAATATTCTAATTAATAACATGATAAACTGTTCTTGGGTTGAACAGGAGAATTAATAATTTTGTGAATGCATATAAAGAACAGCAGCAGTGATTTGCATATAACAGTCCATGGGACTAATATTACAAGTGTTGAGAAATACTGACATAGACTATTTTCTTTCTGTACTACAGGAAGTCAGTAGACACGTCACCACATAAGAGGCAGA
>NW_015713157.1:0-260 GCF_001515625.1 Sinocyclocheilus rhinocerous
AATCTAATTAATTCAAATTAAAAAAATAAACTCCGTAATCACAGATGAATAGGTGCTCATAACACAAAACACTGAATAAACAGCCAATGGCAATCGATGCATGTTTACATAGATCGAAAATTCAAATATTCAAACCATTTAAATTCCTAAACATTTAAGGGTAATTATGGATGAAATATGTCTTCATCAGACATATTCATGAACCAAATTGTAACATGAGTTCATGTGGACTGTAGTTCAAGTGCTAGACTGGTGCAAAT
>NW_015713158.1:0-260 GCF_001515625.1 Sinocyclocheilus rhinocerous
ATTTCAGCTGCATCTTCAGTCGCTCAGTTCCACATCAGTTTTCTCTCTGTCCATGAGCAGTTTATATCTCATCTGTCACTGTCTCTCACTGAATGACTCTCTACAGCTTCATCGGCATCATAAGAGACTGCAGAAAAGAAAGATGGAAAGCAGAAATATTACAGTGTGTAAAAAGAAATGTAAATATCTTTATCAAAATGACACTTTTCTAGATGTAGCCTATGCATGAACTAAAAGTCATGTTAAAACAAGTCAAGTCA
>NW_015713159.1:0-260 GCF_001515625.1 Sinocyclocheilus rhinocerous
AAAAGCCACTTCCAAACTAGTTAACAGAGTTTAAAAGCTTTTAAACATAGATGTGCCTCTGGCATTTTCTCTGTTTAAAGTAACTGTCATTGCAGTGTGGTTTGTTTCCACTTAATCTGTGAGATCAGACCATTGAATATGACCAAGTGCCTTGTCTGGAGAATATGATTGATATAAGCAGGAAAGATGCCATAGATATTCATAGTGCTGTGTTAAGTTGAGAATCTACTTGTGTGTTTGTAAGTAGGCACTAGGAAGCC
>NW_015713160.1:0-260 GCF_001515625.1 Sinocyclocheilus rhinocerous
TCACTTCAAAAAGACGCGCTAGCTGAGAGGAGTTTCGTCAAAGCTACTAAAAGTGATCTAGAATGGATACTTTCGATGAACTTGATGAACCCGTGATATCTTCTTTGGGGTGTAAAAGGAAAATTAAATCTGAAACTTTTTCATGGAACCTTGCTAAATCAGCACGTTGCAGTGGTGAGGGAGAAGATCCCTGTATTGCGTGTAATCACAACAGTAAAGTTTGTCAGGCGTCTACATTGTCAGCTGAGGAGATTACAAAG
>NW_015713161.1:0-259 GCF_001515625.1 Sinocyclocheilus rhinocerous
TTACATATAAACACAGTTGGTTATGTCTAAAATGAAAGTAAACAGATGGGAGAGAAATGCGTGCAGCTCTTAAAGGGACAGTAGCTACTAAACATACTGCCGACTGTCATTAAAGGGATAGTTCACCCAAAAAAATTAAATTTGTCATTTTTTAAAAACTCACATTTTGTCTTAAACCTGTATTAATTTCTCTCTTGTGCTAAACACAAAAGATGATATTTTGAAGAATGGGAGTAACCAAACAGTAGCTGGTCCACAC
>NW_015713162.1:0-260 GCF_001515625.1 Sinocyclocheilus rhinocerous
AAATTACAAATAGAAACACCAATTTTCTGATTAGAACATTGCTGGAACTTATGCTGTTCAAACACATCACTATAGTCTCTAATATGAAATTAATCACATAGATTAGACTCTAGATGATATCAATAATCAGATCACTGCATGGTGATAATATCTTTATTATCCACAAGTAGCCAACAGCAGCCGACCACGTTTTCTCTCGCTGCTTTTGACGTAATAAACATAGCTACAACAGCTAGAGAAAAACATCAGAAAGTCAAGAG
>NW_015713163.1:0-259 GCF_001515625.1 Sinocyclocheilus rhinocerous
TAAAATGATCGTGTGTGTGAATTTAATATTCTATTTGTTTTATTTGTTATGTATTAGATATTGCCCTGAACTCGTCTAATTTAAATCATCCTTTTCTTCTACGATATATAGCATTTAAAAGTTTGGGATGTGTAAAAAATTTTAGTTCTTGAAAAAAAAGTAATTTATGCTCACCAAGGCTGCATTTATTTGATCAAAAAACTGTAAAATTATTAAATATAATTACAATTTGAAATAACAGTTTTCTATTTGAATATAT
>NW_015713164.1:0-260 GCF_001515625.1 Sinocyclocheilus rhinocerous
ATTTTGAAGCCCAAAAAAAGTGCATCCATCCATCATAAAAAGTGTCCCACACAGCTCCGGGGGGTTAATAAAGGCTTCCTGAAGCGAAGTGATGTGTTTGTGTAAGAAAAATATCCATATTTAAAACTCTCTCATAAACGCACGTCCGGCAGTTAGCAGAAGCTAGAGATTACGGTTTATAAAGTTTTTAATATGGATATTATTTGTAAAGTCATTATTCTCGTAGCTTCATAAAATTAAGGTTGAATCACTGATGTCAC
>NW_015713165.1:0-260 GCF_001515625.1 Sinocyclocheilus rhinocerous
AAACACCGTGTATAAGGTAATATGCGCACGAAGCTTGATTTGAATTGACGTTTATTGTTTAGTAGGCGATTTTTCGAGTGTCATGATGCGTTTCATCATTTTACACAGCAGGAAAATACATCTGCATCTGATATACTTATTTGCAAAGATCTCAAGCACGTGTGGAACGATCTTTTCACATTCCAGCTGCTGACATTTTGTTTGTTTTACTCCTCATGGTTTTATGCAAACATGCACACAGGCGCATCACTACTGCGGAG
>NW_015713166.1:0-260 GCF_001515625.1 Sinocyclocheilus rhinocerous
AAACAGAGAATGTTTCTGGAAAGCAAATTTTGTAATGCTCTTGTTCCCCTCTTCCAGCGTGTTCGTGGATCAATGAGAAATATTAAACGTTTCATTTTAGTCTTCTGACTCAAAGAAAAGAAAATCATCAAGTTTAGATTCAAGTGGAACATAAGGCTCCTTTGTGATCCTGATGATAACAAAACTTTTCGAATTGGCCAGGATTTTTATATATATTTTTCCCAGTCACTGAAAGCTTGAAGCATTTTCCTTATTTGGAA
>NW_015713167.1:0-257 GCF_001515625.1 Sinocyclocheilus rhinocerous
CACACACACACACACACACACACACACACACACACATATACAAACATTCATGGCAGCTGGGTTGTAATTAAGCGAGATGAGAGTGTTATGGCTCACGCTTGTATTTCACCCCACTTGATTTTCTAATGACTGACTGAACAGACTGGTCATCATAAGAGAGACACAAACGTGTAAATCAGCAGAAAAACAAACATGTTTCCAGCCATGACCACGACAATAAAAGACACTAAATATTTTCTGAGTTGACAGTCACTCTA
>NW_015713168.1:0-260 GCF_001515625.1 Sinocyclocheilus rhinocerous
GTACACAAACATGACGGTTCGGTACGTACCTTGGTTTTGACGTCACGGTTCAGTATGGTTTCGGTACAGCAGGGGGGAAAAATAAGCATAAAATTGCTTTTTTTATTATTAATCATTGGTTTACTGAACAAATTGCTCTTTCTTTAAATTTTCAATTATTTATACTTTTTTAATTCTTTATACTTTCAATTATAATTAAAATGTTCTTAGGGATAAAAAATCTACCTCAGCTTATGCTCTAAACTATAGTGAGCCCTTTT
>NW_015713169.1:0-260 GCF_001515625.1 Sinocyclocheilus rhinocerous
AGAAAAGCATTATGGATCAAAGAAGGATTGACCAATTGACTTTTTTGAAAATCTATAATCTAGCAAGTCAGTGGTATGAGCAGCTCCTTGAGCAGAGGAATTCAGATATTGGATATAGGAACGATGAAGACATTATCTGAGAAACCAATATCTGCTGAAGAAATATGGCTTCTATTATAATGGCATTAATCAGCTGAAAAGTGGCAAAGCCTCGGGAATGGATGGTTTTCCAACTGAATTTTGTAATGCAGTTCCATAAA
>NW_015713170.1:0-260 GCF_001515625.1 Sinocyclocheilus rhinocerous
AAATAGTAAGCAAATGTAACATAAAACATTACTAAAAACAAACATATAGTGACTTTTTCAAACAATAAATTATATGCAATGAAAGAAATTGGGTGTATAAACAAATTTCATTCAGGAACTGCACATAAATTTCAAAATCATTTACAAAGAAATGGCAAAGAACACACTTAATTAAATGTGAAATTTTGTAGAAGAACTGAAACAAAGAATATTTTGTTAAACATACTCCAATTATGTTTACTTTATTTGCATATTTTTCT
>NW_015713171.1:0-260 GCF_001515625.1 Sinocyclocheilus rhinocerous
AAACGGATGTGACTGTAACGCGGATTTGCCGGTTTTAAAACGGATTTAGCGCGGAGTCAGCTGCTGTATGGGGCACCAGGTGTTATGGGAAGTGTCTGCTTAACCTAATTGGTGAAGCATAAAAATACTTTAAGAGATTTGAATTAATTAAATGTATAGTGTAGGGCTGCAACAACTAATCGATTAAATCGATTATTATCTATTATGAAAATCACCGACAACGATTCTCATTATCGATTAATCGGGTCTGCCCACAGTGC
>NW_015713172.1:0-260 GCF_001515625.1 Sinocyclocheilus rhinocerous
AAATCATCAACTCAGGAAACATTGTGACAACCCAACAAAGAGCACGATAAGCACTCATGGGCTTGGAGAGCAGAACAACCTCAGACACCATGATGTCTCTTTCTTTCCGCCACGCTCTCTCTGCTATTTTGTACTAGAAGCCAGCAAACACGCACCAATCAGGGTGTGGACAGTGCATACAGGTGGATGAGCGCAGCTGATCACCATTAGCCTATCAAGCACAGACACACAAGCTGTGTCCCAATTCAAAGACCGCATCC
>NW_015713173.1:0-259 GCF_001515625.1 Sinocyclocheilus rhinocerous
ATAATTCGTCATAAATATTTCCCTTTTTGAGCTTGATTTACTACAATACAGATAGACAGATAGACAGATAGAGTCACAGTACAGTGTTACCTGTAATCAATTTTGAGACAGGTAGATGAAGGGCATTGGGTGCTGAAGCAGAGACTTGGACAGAGTCCTCAGGACCTGAAGAGAGTTTAAACGGATAGATTAGATAGACAGAAAGGGATGAATGGATGACAGACAGACAGACAGACAGACAGATAGATAGATAGATAGA
>NW_015713174.1:0-260 GCF_001515625.1 Sinocyclocheilus rhinocerous
AAATGTTTTTATTAAAACTTTATTTTTAAGTTATAATCACAAGCTTTCTTCCATATTTTAATTTGAACTGTAAACCTCTGTTGTGCTGCCCTTTGTTTGCCAAAAATGTAAATAAAATAAAACAAAACAAAGCAAAAAATAAATAAATAAATGAAAGGGTTTGTTTAATTTTCATTTGATTGAAAGATAAATTAGATTAATGTTTTATGCAATCATTTGATTACCAGAAAAATGTAAGTACATAACACAGAATTTCTGGG
>NW_015713175.1:0-260 GCF_001515625.1 Sinocyclocheilus rhinocerous
TTGTGTGGTTTGTTCTCCTGTCATTCAGCAGTCTCCCAAACATCTCCTACGGATCATGGTGTCAGCAGCTATCAGTACATGTACTGGTATCAACAAAAAAGCAACGATGGTTCTTTGGAGCTTATTGGAATGCTCAATTATGGCACAGCTTATCAAGAGGAAAAATTCAAATCTCGATTTAACATCACAGGACATGCAAAAGAGGATGCATACCTGCTCATATCCAGCATAGCTGTTGAGGACAGTGCAATATATTTCTG
>NW_015713176.1:0-260 GCF_001515625.1 Sinocyclocheilus rhinocerous
GAAAGATGAACAAAAACTAAACCAAGGAGGAATGAAATCAATAAAGTTTAAATGAAAAAAAGAACAAAAGAATGAACAAGTGAAAAATACACAAAAACAGACTAAAGAAAAAGAATGAAAGAACAAACTAGGGATCAAATGAACAAGCAAAAAAGAACAAAAATGCAAGCAAAAGTGATTGATGAAAGATCGAATGAGCAACATCAAATGAAAACACAACTCAACAAGATCAAACAAAAGAACTAAAGAATGAATAAAAC
>NW_015713177.1:0-260 GCF_001515625.1 Sinocyclocheilus rhinocerous
AAATTGCGTACATACATCGCTCAACCATACGTGTCTTGTCATATTCGTATATAGAGAAAAGTTGGTCCGGCACCCAGGGTAGTGATAAGAGACATTGGACACGCACAGTTTTGAATGATTGTTGGGAATATAAAAAGAATGGAGGAAATATGAACAGTGGGTCAAGATTGTTGTCTGGAGAATGAAGTAATCTGTCCTAACATGCCATTAAATGGTATGCCAGTATGGAATATTCCTGAACCTATTGTTGAAATGATTCA
>NW_015713178.1:0-260 GCF_001515625.1 Sinocyclocheilus rhinocerous
AAATGTTTCCTCCACAGACCAAACTGTCTTTGATACTTTTTTCTTTTTTTATATTGAACGTAGCGTAGCTGTTTACGTTGTTGTTTGATCAAATAGCACGTTTCCACTTTGCCAGCGAAACTGGTTGCAACAGAGTGGCGATGTCATGCACACATACTCTAACAGCACTCTAACAACAGGTTGTCTAACCATGCTGAGAATTCCGGGCCGAGAATGGTTTGTAATCGTGCCGCGCCGTACCAGGCTCATGTGGAAATACA
>NW_015713179.1:0-260 GCF_001515625.1 Sinocyclocheilus rhinocerous
AAAGAATGCTGTTCTATAAACTCTGGTAATATGGCTTTCAAATGACAGGTTGCTATCCAGCAATACATCCAGGTTTCTAACCGTAGATGATGACGACACAGTACAACCGTCGAGAGTAAGATTATATTCTAGTCTGTTTCTTGTGTTACAATGTGTTCGGTCCAATAATAAATACCTTGGTTTTATCTGAATTTAGTAAGAGGAAATTACAGGCCGTCCAGTCTTTAATGTCATAAATACAATCTGCTAATTTAGAAAAC
>NW_015713180.1:0-260 GCF_001515625.1 Sinocyclocheilus rhinocerous
AAAGATAGTTGGGGGGGGGAGGTAGAGGAGAGACTGGTTGTTATTTGTCTGAGATTGAGGGAGGATAGCTAATGATGTGAGGCATGTAAACCTGAAGTGGCACTAAACCATTTGTGTATGTGTGGGAACTGGTGGGACCGCCCCGATCCTGGATAACAGGAGATAAAGTGGGAACACAGATGTAGTGTTTCTGGGCCAGCCAGGTGTCACATACTGTATTGTTTGCAAATGGCTGAACATAGATAGGAAAGCTTCCAGTT
>NW_015713181.1:0-260 GCF_001515625.1 Sinocyclocheilus rhinocerous
AAGCTCTACCTCCTTTAGTGAACTTTGCTATCCTAGGTACTACCATTTCCGCGAACCGGTTCTTTTCGGACAGACCGGCTCGTTGAACCGGTTCAAAAAGCCGATTCCTCGGTTCCAGACATCATCAAGCAATAACGTCTCTGCGCATTTAATTTCTAACAACTCAGTGAAATGTTGTATCAATGAAAAATTCAAATAAGTCATTTGTGTCAACTCATATGAAACATTCAAAAAATAAAGTTATTTGTGTGAACGCATAT
>NW_015713182.1:0-260 GCF_001515625.1 Sinocyclocheilus rhinocerous
TCATGTAATTAATTAGATTAAAAATGTTAATCAACTGACAGCCCTACTAAGAACTGTTTAATGTGATTACTATTGAACATTGTTGTACTACAGATTGCTGTTACCAACTATTTTATTAAATGAATATAACACATGCTAACTTTGAGTTGATGCAGATGACAAGGTTTGGGTCTTCAATAATTCCAGGGTTGTTGACAAAGTCTTGATACTTGACAAGATGCTCCATGAACTTCTCTGCAACACAAGCGTAAAAAAAAAAA
>NW_015713183.1:0-260 GCF_001515625.1 Sinocyclocheilus rhinocerous
AACATGCTATAGTTCTCATAAAGGCTATAACTCGGTAACTAAAAAGATCTGAGATAAAGGTGCAATTGCACAGGTACTTGTTTGAAAAAAAAATTTTGTGAAAAAAAATTAAGTGTTTAATACATTTTTATAATATACATTTTTTTTAGGATTGAAAAAAATAACAGTATTTATTTGAAAAAAATATTTTGTAATATAAATATCTATACTGTCAATTTTGATTAATTTAAAGGGGTCATATGATGCGATTTCATTTTTTC
>NW_015713184.1:0-260 GCF_001515625.1 Sinocyclocheilus rhinocerous
AAATCACAGGAATAAATTACATTTGAAAATATTTTCAAATAGAAATCAGTTATTTCAAATAATAAAAATATTTCACAATATTACTGTTTTTGCTCTATTTTGGATCATATACATGCAGGCTTGGTGAGCAGAAGAGAATGTTTTAATACACTACCAGTCAAAAGGTTTTGATCAGTAAGGTTGTATCAGTAAGATTCTAATATTGAACACACTAATGAATTATTAGGCTGTGACTCATATTATTTTTGTGTTGCTGTCTG
>NW_015713185.1:0-260 GCF_001515625.1 Sinocyclocheilus rhinocerous
AAAGGTGTTTCGAGGGAGCTCCACCAGTAAAAATTGTGTTCCAGTGGTTAAATATCATGTTTTTTGGGTCGCTTCAACCCATGGCAACAGTGTTAAAGTAGCCCAGTTCCACGGGAAAACCACGCACTTGGTAACACTGTTTGGGGCTCCTTTTTATAGTCCAAGCTCTGCCCGTTTGGATTAAACCAAGATTACTAATTAGTGAGCTAAGTATAAAAAGGTAAGCATGTACATATTTACAATAACACATAAATATACAT
>NW_015713186.1:0-260 GCF_001515625.1 Sinocyclocheilus rhinocerous
AAAGATTTTTCTGGTCGACTAGTAGTCGTTCATTTGAAGCATTTGCCGACTAATCACACATTTATTAATAAACCATTTAAATCATAAATATGATCACTCAAGTTCACAGAGACCGAGACATAAAGAAAGCGTATCCTGGTTGAGTTGTTGTTACTGTGAGAGCACACAATTAAACGTAGAGTCTTTACAGATTCTAAAGATGTATTGCTCTTATTTGTATGACCAAAAATGACGGAGTATTTTAAGAGCAAGTGAGCGCA
>NW_015713187.1:0-260 GCF_001515625.1 Sinocyclocheilus rhinocerous
TAAATATCGCATGCGATTTATCGTGCAGCCCTAATATATATCTATATATATCTTAAACCTTAGAAATCATAACTAAGCAACCTAGACTGAGGACATTTATATGTTAGATGTTAACGTACTACTAAACATGAATGAATAAACATTTAAAATTTACAGTTTTTCTCTTCTGGGAAAATGGACCTACAATATTGATGACAGCTATTGTACACAATGGCATATCAAATGTTTAAAAAATAAATAAAAATCAAGGACAAGCCTTT
>NW_015713188.1:0-260 GCF_001515625.1 Sinocyclocheilus rhinocerous
AACAACTTGTAAAAGTGCATGTAGCATCATATGACCCCTTTAATAGTTGGGTTATTTTTAACAGACTCTTATTTTTATAGGAAAGTTGTCATAAATTCAAACTTAAAGCAGCATTTATGGCAACTATTTAATTTAAAATTTGTTTTCCACAACTTCATGTCCTAAAGATACACACGGGGAAACTTCAGATTAAATATTATGATATAAAACTGCCTATCATTGAACTTACTGTGACGTGATGTTTTCAAAGGCGATCTCAA
>NW_015713189.1:0-260 GCF_001515625.1 Sinocyclocheilus rhinocerous
AACAATTAAACTCACTGATATTATATAATTTTTGCACTGACTGGACAAAATATTTAAACATATATATACATTATACATATATATATATTATTGTGTATATTTTTGTGTGGAAATTTCAAATTTATATATATATATATAAATTTGAAATTTCCACACAAAAATATACACAATAATATATATATATGTATAATGTATATATATGTTTAAATATTTTGTCCAGTCAGTGCAAAAATTATATAATATCAGTGAGTTTAATTGTT
>NW_015713190.1:0-260 GCF_001515625.1 Sinocyclocheilus rhinocerous
ATAAATTATTGCTGGGTGGATTGAACCAGGCAGAAAAATGACCATGAACACACGAATGAAGCTCAAAAGTGACGATTTATTACATTAAGCCGAAGCCACAAGAAAAATGCTTGTGTGATGCGCTATTTACAATTGCTGAAATGAAAATAATAATAATAAAGAAAATTAAGAAAAATGGAATTAATGAAGGTTACCACAAAAACAAAATTCACTGGTATAGGGAAAAGGAACTTGAGTGGCGCCCAAATCAAAGAAAACAA
>NW_015713191.1:0-259 GCF_001515625.1 Sinocyclocheilus rhinocerous
TAATGATCTTTAAAAAAGCATCATATGACCCCTTTAAAGGAATCAGTTGAATGGATGATTCAGTGACTCACTTGTAAAGTCACTTGTTGCCCCCTACTGGCTAATGGATGTAACCTGCAGAAAGAGTCGCAGTGCTACATCAGCACTTTTGGAACATGCTCAGCCAATCAAATCCGAGGACCAGAACTATCTGTTGTATCATCAAATGTACATCTTCCAAATAGCCATCTTATAGTACAGGTGTTGTCCAAAATATAAA
>NW_015713192.1:0-260 GCF_001515625.1 Sinocyclocheilus rhinocerous
CAGGGGTCCAGGGGAAAAATCGCTTGGGTATATGTCAAACTAGGCAAACAATGGCAGGTTCGTAGCTGGGGAAATCTAGCTATTGAATTAGCACAAGGAGGCGGATGGGAGGATAGCCCGCCTTATCATAAATATTACAGAGGGACGCAGCCGCGTTCTAATGTCACGAAAGAGAAGAGGCGATCTACTAGGAAGGAGAAGTTTGTGCAACTAACAGTGTCGCCTGCGAACGACTTAGAAAAGCATAAGGTTTGGTGTCC
>NW_015713193.1:0-260 GCF_001515625.1 Sinocyclocheilus rhinocerous
AAAAACACAAACCAACACATTCTTACCTGTGAAAGTTTATCCAGTCTCTTTGGGAATTTAAATTTAGGTGGTTTTTACAACCAGAGGCTGTGCAATGGTGTGGAATCTCAATGATTGACAAAACTAAAAATTGATTTTTATTGTTAAGTGATGACGCATCGACCATTCCAAGATGGCGGATACATCAACATGTCTGGAGCGGTCGAATGTGGCATCTACATATACATAATATCTATGCCTTGCTTCTGTAAACCACTGAA
>NW_015713194.1:0-260 GCF_001515625.1 Sinocyclocheilus rhinocerous
AAAGGAAAACTTGAAATCACATCATATGACCCCTTTAAGATAAAACCGACTGCATTTAAATAAATACTTTCCAAGATGGCCATTTTGACATTACTTTTCATATGAGTGTGTAGCAATAACATGCAAAAGACAATTTAATTCGGTATTCGCACACTGACTGAGAGGTGCTTTCAGTGAGCGTGCTTTGGGTGTGTGTGCACATAAACCTGTCGGCTTTCAAGTACTGGACAAGACAAAAAACACATACAAAAACTGAATAT
>NW_015713195.1:0-260 GCF_001515625.1 Sinocyclocheilus rhinocerous
AACAGAATACAGAAGTATGTTGTGCATAACCTCTGTTGCTTATGTGTGCAGTGTGAAATAGGCTTTACACTTTCAGCCGCATTAACAGACCGGTGAAACAATGTGTTGCATGAAATTACTGAAATGGCAGAAAGCAAGAAACGTCCCTGCACTGTTTAAACATGCGGATATATTTCTCTTTCCTTTCTCTCCACAGACATCGCTGCCCCCTTTTCTCCTTCACTTTGTTTTTATTTTATTTTTTTCCCTACACTGTTGCT
>NW_015713196.1:0-260 GCF_001515625.1 Sinocyclocheilus rhinocerous
TTAAAACATCTAGCCAAAGAGAACAGCATTACCTTCCAACTAGGCTCTCAGTTCATAGCCAGAGACTTTTATGTGGATGATGGAGTCACAAGTGTGAAAACAGTGGAAGACGGCATGCAGCTAGCTCAAGAGGCACGTGAATTGTGTGCCAGAGGTGGTCTGCGGTTGCATAAGTTTGTGTCCAACAGTAGTGCCATTCTAAGCAACATACCGACGTCAGAGCATGCATCTGACATCAAGACTAAGGACCTTGCTCTCTG
>NW_015713197.1:0-260 GCF_001515625.1 Sinocyclocheilus rhinocerous
AACATTTCATAAGGCTATTTTAAGAATAAATTTGAATAAATTAAGATGTTTTTATGCATTCAAATAATTAAAAACCATTAAAAAGGATTCCAGAAAAATTAGAATGAAAAAAATAAAGGAATTTGGAAAAAAATAAAACGGAATTTAGGAAAAAATAAATCAGATTTCATAGGGCCCTCTATTTAACACACGATTATGATAGTATATGGTTTGTATGTTATTTTCATTAGATTTGGGGTATTTTCATAACAATAAAGAAT
>NW_015713198.1:0-260 GCF_001515625.1 Sinocyclocheilus rhinocerous
TAAAATCCCTATTTAATGTGAAAGCATCTCCTGTTTGGATACGCACACACTATTCTTAACGTGAACAAAAACATCATCAGTCCAAACACGTGTGAGCGAACCAGACAATCAGGGGTTATAAATACAGGTTGAGTTGATGGTGTGGATGTTGAGGGCAATGCAAGCGTACAGACTGAACCTGTCCGGTCGGAGCCGAGGTAGGAGACGGGCCGGGCCGGGGGGAGGGAGAACAAAGGACACGCTCACAACAATCACACCCG
>NW_015713199.1:0-260 GCF_001515625.1 Sinocyclocheilus rhinocerous
AACCGCGTCGCCGTTCAGACCGGCAGGAACAGACATTTGTCACATGCGGGCAGCTGCGGGGAGGGAGACGTCGAGCTTTGAGGGTAAAGACTGCTGATTTTGATGTTGATCAGCCTTTATTCTGGAAGGGCTGCTTGTGTGCTCTTAGTATGGTGAAGCGTTCACGCGTTCTCAGGAACCAATTATCCTGAATAACATCTGCTATTCATTTACTGGATTGAGCTCAATGAAAGACCGCTCTGTCCGGTCTGACACACGGA
>NW_015713200.1:0-260 GCF_001515625.1 Sinocyclocheilus rhinocerous
AACAGTTTCATTACATGAGGTCAAATCAATAGGTTCAAACTCAGATCAGGTAGAAGAACATAATGGAACATCATGCAAAATGTATACTGAGTTAAACAGCTGGGATCTTAATTGTGTGATCTTCTCAAAAAACTTAACAAAACCATTACGGAGAGAAGCAGAGGGCTCTAGAAAAGAATGCACAGAGGGATTTAAGACAGAATTAATAGTAGAACAAATAACTTGAGGTTTGTGACAATTGTTTGTGATAAGTTCAGACA
>NW_015713201.1:0-260 GCF_001515625.1 Sinocyclocheilus rhinocerous
AACTTCCACCAGCTCGCTGTCTATTAAGTGCACCCCCCACGTCACGCACACACACACACTCGCAACCCAGAACCAATCTAGAGCCACGACAAACACACACAAATATACATCCTCGAGTTTTAAGAGTTACAAGCCGAATTCAAACGCACACGTATGCAGCCACTGTGACACGGTGCATGTAGTATTACCTACAGCAATCCTGTGCTTGAGAAAAGCCGACTGAGCAAACACAGTCAGCATAATCACCAGAGAGAAAGACA
>NW_015713202.1:0-260 GCF_001515625.1 Sinocyclocheilus rhinocerous
AACTAACTTTTTAGTAAGTGGCAATATTTGCCCCCTAGATTTTTTTAATGGTCCTTCTTTGTCATTATGGCATGTTCAGAAACAAAAGTTAATTTCTACATTATTGCACAAAGTGTTTGCATGTAATTATTAAAATAATAATAATAATTTGCACAACAAATAACTGGCTGAATGATGTCAGTGTCCTTCCAATGACAAGCGTTTGCATATCAGTCGAATTATAAAGAAGACAAATAAAAGACGATATGTAAAATGTCTTT
>NW_015713203.1:0-260 GCF_001515625.1 Sinocyclocheilus rhinocerous
ATTTTGGGCCGGTCGTCTGAGGAGCATTTCTTATATATGGAATAAAACGAGCAGTCTAACAAGAAACACTGATTTTTTTTAAATAGTAGCTTAGCTGTTGCGGAACTCGTATATCTTTGAAAGAGTGCGCGGTGTGACGAAATGCTCGCGTGAGTTGATGTTCCTGAAAATGTTACATAATGATAAGACTTTGCACAGACTTTCACTATTTGAACTTAAAAACAACCCTTGACCAAACCGCTATCTTTCCGTCTCATTTA
>NW_015713204.1:0-260 GCF_001515625.1 Sinocyclocheilus rhinocerous
AGTTATTTTGTTATTTAGTACTATCCTGAATAACTTATTTCAAATGAATACATTCCACAAGACAAAATAGTAGCTGAATTTATAATAATGACACTGCTTAAAAATCTACAAACCCTTGAATCTTTATACTGTGTCATTACTTGAGCGATCCACAACTGTCATGTCTTTGATAGTTGTTAGTGAGTCCCTTGTTCCTCCAAAAAATCCTCCAAGTCCAGCAAATTCTTTGGTGTTCTAATATCTGACTGTATGATTTTGAG
>NW_015713205.1:0-260 GCF_001515625.1 Sinocyclocheilus rhinocerous
TAAAGATCAGCCACTGAACGAGATCAGTGAATCAGGCCACAAAATAATGATTACACCATCATCAATAATTAACCAGAACCACTTAATAATAATTTTTCTACGCTTTTATTGCTATAACAGAGTTGCTTTACAAACACAGTTACTACAAACACAGTTATAACAACCAGACAAGCTAGCATTTAAAAGTGACGGGTCAAGAGCCCAACTAAAGCAAACACTGATCGCCATGATGGTGAGGTCAAACAAAACGTTTTCAATAA
>NW_015713206.1:0-260 GCF_001515625.1 Sinocyclocheilus rhinocerous
AACAAAAGAGCAATGATATGCAAGTGCTATAACAAGTCTCAGTTTAACGCAGTACACACAGCAAGGTTTTTTTAATTATATAATGAATAAAAAGAATAGAATAGAAAAAGACCTTCAACTTTGGCCTTCGGAGCAGCGGCGCGTGTTTGAAATGTGAGACGTGAGAGAAACACTGACACCAGATCAGTGCCAAACACTGGGTCTGAAAATACCGTTTCAGTGCGTGTATGAGATTCCCAAACTTCTTTTCAGCCAAACGT
>NW_015713207.1:0-260 GCF_001515625.1 Sinocyclocheilus rhinocerous
CTGTCTTTTGCAGATTTGACAAATAAGTTAAAAACCCACTCTAATAAAGCCCCCCCCCCCTTTTATGGCTTTTATATTTGTATTACAACCTGTTATTTTACTTATGTAAGTACTTATTCTTTATATAATGTATTTTAAATCATTCCTTTTTAAAATGTTTCCTATACATTTAATTGTAGGCTACTGCTTTCTTTTTGCAGTTTAGACAAATAAATAAAACACACTTTAATAAAGGCTGTTATGGAAAAGAAGACGTGTCT
>NW_015713208.1:0-260 GCF_001515625.1 Sinocyclocheilus rhinocerous
AATCATGTTTTAGATCTGATGTCACCTCATGAAGTAGTAGTACAACAACAAAATATGAGAGTTTGATGTTATAAAGCTGAGTGAGCACACACTACAGGGCTATTCTGACTATGACGACTGGTTATTGCATTTATGTGAACACCTGCAGACGACAACTTAAATGCCATCTACTGATGTAATGGTGGTAGATTTATGTGCCTTTACTTGAAAAAAATAATAGATAAGCAAAAGGCTTGACTGACAGTAAATATTAAAATCAC
>NW_015713209.1:0-260 GCF_001515625.1 Sinocyclocheilus rhinocerous
ACTGCTGGTGTCTACAACACCTTTTAAAGAATGAGACAAGAGCGAATTAAATCAAAGGCAAATTTGTCTGAAGATTTTAAAAGGAAAGCAATGTTTTAAAAGATGTCATTTTAGCGTCAGTGTTTGTCTTTATAAATAATTGATCTTCAAGGACATTTCAAAATAAAGACAGCGTTTTATGAGTTATGTTTACTTAAAATTACTGAAAAGCTGTAACTGAAAAGCTGTAACTTGAAGACCAATTGCTTTTCTCTTGCTAA
>NW_015713210.1:0-260 GCF_001515625.1 Sinocyclocheilus rhinocerous
GGAACTCTTTATTGATGTCCAGAATCTTGCCGTCCAGAAACCTGTCAAACACACATTGAGCAGACATTTTAGACAAGAATTTAAATTTCAATCTTTCCCTTACACAAATATGGACCTGTACAGTAAGCACACCATAATCACAAAAAACCTCCATAACAGCATTAGCACATAAATAAATAATTAAATAAAGTCTGTACACTTTTAGGCTGCACCGTAATACTACGGAGCCCGGGAAGTCACCTGTAGGAGAAAAAAAAACA
>NW_015713211.1:0-260 GCF_001515625.1 Sinocyclocheilus rhinocerous
GCTGCCGTTTTTTTACCGTAAATTTTACAGAATTTTTTTACAGTGCACATTGACCTAATGTCACTAGAAACAAATCGGCTTTGAAACCATTTTTTTACTCAGACATTGCTGATAAATTTCACAAATAATTACAAAGAAATGGCAAGCAACACACTGAATTGAACATGACATTTTGAAGTAGAAAGACTGAAATAGTATTTCCTTGTAAAACGTACCCCCAGTTTTATTTATAACATTGAAAAATAATTTTAACAGTGTAC
>NW_015713212.1:0-260 GCF_001515625.1 Sinocyclocheilus rhinocerous
AATTATTCCGTGGACAATGACAGTCAGCGGGAAGAAGGAAGAAAGGACCTGAACCATGAGGACAGAAAAAGGATGACAGACAAAACTACAAGTACAAGACATTGTGTGGTCTCACAAAACAACCATAAGGGCTAAAGCCCCGTTCACACTACAAGCGACGACAAAGCGACACGATCCCATTAATTTAAATGGAAAGCTGGCGACAGCGGCCGTTGGCGACAGATGGGGCGTGTCCAGCGACGCGACAAAGTTCAGAATCC
>NW_015713213.1:0-260 GCF_001515625.1 Sinocyclocheilus rhinocerous
TACTTTCCGTACCCACTGTATATATATATATATATATTTAAAAAAGTTTATATAGTGTAAATTGATACATTTAAGTGATCACTGTTTTGGTGAAATAAAAAATAATAATAAAATAAACATAGCTTGACTAACGTTACATGAGGTTCTCAAAAGAAAAGGAAAAAAAAGAAAGGACAAATGAACGGACAGTAACATTTAAATTATTATTTTCCAAAACAGCATGTATAATCATTATAATCTAAGGAAAAAATTATATGTAT
>NW_015713214.1:0-260 GCF_001515625.1 Sinocyclocheilus rhinocerous
AATTTATATTTGATATAAGACATAATTTTTGTTGAAAACACAGGATTGAAACCAAAAAATGAGTGGATGGCAGTGCTATTTCATCCATAGCCAGTTAGTTGTAGCAGTTACAATTTCACCTTTCCAGAGCCCAACAATTGACAGTTTACATGTGGATATATTGACGTTTATAAATGTATACATTTTGAGGAGTATACATATAAGCAGGAACTAAATTTTTAGGGCCCGAGCACCGATGGTATGAGGACCCTATTGGAATT
>NW_015713215.1:0-260 GCF_001515625.1 Sinocyclocheilus rhinocerous
AATTTCATGAGTCTGACACTCAAGTTTTCTGACACAAACAATAATGTACATAATTAACATGAATAATTACAAATTATGTTTTTTTATGGTTATGAATTTATGATTTTTATAATTGTATTTTCTCAGCAAAACTGGAGGCAATTATCACAACTAAGATGTAATTATCATAAATACACTATACCCATAAGGAGGATGAGAGCTGCAAAAGGCATGAAATTATAACATGGTTATCTAATCTAAGTTCTTTTCTACTTCTTGTA
>NW_015713216.1:0-260 GCF_001515625.1 Sinocyclocheilus rhinocerous
AACAGTAATATTGTAAAATATTATTACAATTTAAAATACATTTTCTAAGGAAGCTCGTTTCCACCAAATGAAAAAAAAAAAATTGCGAATTTTATTTTACAATTCAGACTTTTTTCAGATAAAATTCTGAAAAAAGTCTGAATTGTGAGAAAACATTGCAATTACCTTTTTAAAATTTTATACTGTGGTGGAAACAGGCTTCCATTGTTTTCTAATTTAATGTATTTTAAAATGTAATTTATTCCTTTGATGCAAAGCTG
>NW_015713217.1:0-260 GCF_001515625.1 Sinocyclocheilus rhinocerous
AATTTTCATTTCTGGGTGAACTATCCCTTTAACCTAAATCACATCAGTGTCCATCTATGTTGTCAAACAAACACAACTACTATTAGCCAATCATAGCAGTGGGCGTATACTTTCAAGTCTACAATCCGTCAAGTCTATTCAAACAGAGCGTTCTGATGAGGGGGGGTCAAAAATAGGACAGAAAATAACTTATTGCTTCTAAATTAAGCGTTTGATGTTGTTGTTGTTTTTGCAGTTCATGACCCCTTTAAGAGTTTTAA
>NW_015713218.1:0-260 GCF_001515625.1 Sinocyclocheilus rhinocerous
AATTTGTGCTCTGCATTTAACCTATCCAAGTGCACACACACAGCAATGAGTAGTAAACACACACACGTCAAGTCAACTCAAGTCACCTTTATTAATATAGCTGTATAGGCCATAAAGTTCAAACCCTATTTGCTTATTTTATGTTTCATAATAGTATTTTTTAGCAGGTTTACAGTATTAAACAGGAAAGTAGTGTATCGATAATGCAAGAGGATAATAGTAAACAGTCCATTTTTCAGTTAAAGTCAGTTCATCATTGA
>NW_015713219.1:0-260 GCF_001515625.1 Sinocyclocheilus rhinocerous
ATGAAATAACCTGCTCACCCAAAAAACTACTCAAAATATATATTATAATGAAAAGGTGATGCCACCATGAGCCCAAAGTCTATTCTATTCTATGGTATTGTGATGCGCAAGGACTCCAATGTGTAAAACATAGGGTAAATAAAGGTTAAGTGTGCAGCTCTGGAGTTTCATAAAGGTGGTATGTTATTATTTCTCCCCTTACAGTCCAGAATACTTTCTCATAAATAAGCTTGAACCATTGTATTCTCTATTTTAAAAGG
>NW_015713220.1:0-260 GCF_001515625.1 Sinocyclocheilus rhinocerous
AATGTAACACAACAGGATGGTTTCAAACATATTTGTATTGAATTAACAAATAATAATAATATTATTGTTTTTCTGGACCGTATAAATAAATTTTCTAAACACAAACAATTAGTTTAGAATATCTGTGATATAATTGTTGTGATGAAATAATGATAATTTTGCTAAGATTTATGTTGATAAATAAATTAATGACAGGGATAGTCATGAAATGTTTTGTCCCATGTTTAAAGAATCAGTGGCATGGGGGAATATATGTGTGT
>NW_015713221.1:0-260 GCF_001515625.1 Sinocyclocheilus rhinocerous
TGTCTTCAAACTTTCACCTGAAATATTGATTAAGATTTTTTTTAAATGCTATGCTTCAAGTTTAATACTTCTAGAAATGTTTTGTTTTCTAAAATCAAATGTAATAATATAAAACATAAATCTCGAAATAAACAAAAACAATGCAATTCAATGTTAAAGTAAACATTTCCATATTATGCAAGTTGTGTTAAGGTAAAACACACTATTGTCAAAACAATATTTATGGTGACATTTTCACTGGGGGTTTATGGAAATTAGGA
>NW_015713222.1:0-260 GCF_001515625.1 Sinocyclocheilus rhinocerous
GTCAATAGCCTGGCTGCTGCATTTTGAACCAACTGCAAACGATTTACAGTGGAATTAGGCAAACCCAGGTAATAAAGAGTTACACTAATCCAACTTTGAGGTGATAAATGCATGAATAACAGTTTCAAAGTCTTTCTTAGAGAGCATCATCTTGATTTTGGCAAAAGATCTTAGCTGAAAGAAACTTCTTTTAACAATAGCACTAATCTGCTTATTGAAACTAAAATTGGAATCAAAAATGACACCAAGATTTTTGACAC
>NW_015713223.1:0-260 GCF_001515625.1 Sinocyclocheilus rhinocerous
AATGTTTTTCAATTTTCCCATTTTCAACTGGTTTTGCTTCAGGACCCAGATTTTATATCAAGTACCAAACCTTATTTAATGTATTTTATATATATATATATAAAATGCAGGTTAAATATAAATATATATATATATATATTTATATTTAACCTGCATTTTATATATATATATATAAAATACATTAAATAAGGTTTGGTACTTGATATAAAATCTGGGTCCTGAAGCAAAACCAGTTGAAAATGGGAAAATTGAAAAACATT
>NW_015713224.1:0-260 GCF_001515625.1 Sinocyclocheilus rhinocerous
AATTTTAGATGTTTAATTACTATTTGGAGTACTGGGATTGCTAGACGAGGGCTTAATTAACTTATTTTTGTGAAAATCTCAAATTTGACTAAAATCTGCATTTTTCACTTTTTTTGCCTGTAGCTCTAAATTAGCTCGTGCACATTCCGACTCATTTTGTCAGCACGGGTCACATATAGACATTTATGCTATTATTATACTAATACTATTTTATTGGGCAGTTGTGGCCTAATGGTTAGAGAGTCAGACTTGTAACCCAA
>NW_015713225.1:0-260 GCF_001515625.1 Sinocyclocheilus rhinocerous
ACAATGTATTGTTGGCTATTGCTACTAATATACCTGTGCTACTTATGACTGCTTTTGTGGTCCAAGGTCACATATATAAAAAAGTTAGCCGTGCACAGTGTATGCTGTGCAGTAGCCACCGTGTAGTAAGCAAGTACTACTTAGTTTACACACATGTGAAGATGTCCCAATGTGCATACTATGCATCCTAAATTCTATGTGATATTAGTAATTCTCAATACTATTTAGGGCAGATATGTGGATAGTATGCATATTGGGAC
>NW_015713226.1:0-260 GCF_001515625.1 Sinocyclocheilus rhinocerous
AACAAATCACAGATTCTTGATTTTATTGCATTTTACAAAACGTCCAAACTTTTTTTTGTTTTTTTCCAGATTTGGGGTTGTATATTGCTGTTCATTTAAAATGAAGATACAATTATATTTGCTTTTTGTAGATAATATACAGGTATTATAATATTTCTATAAACACACACTTACTGCTTAATCCATTTAAAGAAAAAGACCAATTACCCCCATTTACCAATTAGAAATATAGGGAGGTAAACTTAAGGAAGAACCCACAA
>NW_015713227.1:0-260 GCF_001515625.1 Sinocyclocheilus rhinocerous
AAAAACAAAAGTGTTGCGTTTATAATTTTGTTCAGTGTAAATCAATGTGTTAAATGAGTTAGGCCAAAAGAAATCTAAAAGTAATTAAAAAGTAGTCTGATTATATAATATTACATAAAATGTGTAATGCAATGGATTACGTTACTAACTAAAAATTTTGTCACGTAATTTGAAATCAGTAACGGACTGCAATTTGCAAGTAATCTATGCAGCACTGTGTGTGTGTGTGCGTGTGCGCGTTTTTGTGACAAATGAGGACA
>NW_015713228.1:0-260 GCF_001515625.1 Sinocyclocheilus rhinocerous
AATGTCACCAAAGAAGTGTGTTTTTGGTTGTGAGGGAAAGATAACATTGTTCCGCTTCCAAAGAAGCCAGCATTGGGAAACAGTGGATGCAGTCTTTTTGTCTGGGGCAGCAACGTTGTGCAAGTGTGTTTGTTTATTCTCGGCATTTCGGTGACAAATGTTTGATAGACAATTTAAATAAAATAGAAGTCAATAAAGTTTCTGTTTTATTTATGTCGACGTCACAGCTTGCAGACGATCTCTACGCAAAAGCTTTACGT
>NW_015713229.1:0-260 GCF_001515625.1 Sinocyclocheilus rhinocerous
GAAATATGTTATACCCAAAAACGATGCTTAATGTTAATACTCTTACATAGCAAAATTAACGGGCTTATTCACATTATTCGCAAATGGTAGAAGAAAAGCATCTCATATCTTTCATTGACAGAATTCATGTCACATAGTAAAAAAAATAGTCTGGTATGTTGCTTATGTTCTATTTTTAATGATTGTTTCAACTCTAAATGGGTCGTCAGTTTTCGCATTTGATTTAATCCTTCCATTTGTACTGACCTATTTAAGTCTAA
>NW_015713230.1:0-260 GCF_001515625.1 Sinocyclocheilus rhinocerous
ATTCTTCAGACCGCTGTAATTTTCATATTTAATGAGCGTGACTCCAAAACTATTACACTAATTAGTCAAATCTCACATATCGTTAATGATGCTCGCAGTAATTAATATTGTATTTAATTAAAAAATGACCCATTTCAGTGGCTTGCATGCAGGCAGGCAGGCATCACCGACCGGTTGCCTTGCCTAAGGCTGCACTGTGTGTGTGTGTGTGTGTGTGCGTGAATGTGTGTGTGTATGTGTGTGTGTGTGTGTGTGCGTGA
>NW_015713231.1:0-260 GCF_001515625.1 Sinocyclocheilus rhinocerous
CTTTGTTGTGATAAACAGTAAAGTGTGTTCAGCTGAATTAAATTTTCAGGGACAAATGCACCAGCCTGGTAGGCTCCCATGATCCTCTGCTGGCCATTGTGAAGAGGCAGAAACTCCAGTGGTTTGGCCATGTGATGCGCCACAATACCCTCTCCAAGACCATTCTTCAGGGCACAGTGGAAGGTGGTCGCCGCCGCGGGCGTCAAAGGAAGAGCTGGACCGACAATCTGATGGAGTGGACTGACAGGCCCTTGCCACAG
>NW_015713232.1:0-260 GCF_001515625.1 Sinocyclocheilus rhinocerous
AAGTTGTATGATTTACATTCTTACTGCATGACAACTATTGACTAACTTTTGTCTATTATATTATTTTTGTATTATGCAAAGGAATTTCAAACATTTAAAGTTAATTCAGCAAAGATACTTCAACGAAAACCTTCCTGCCAATGCCTGAAAGAGTTCAGTACGACGTGAAAATTGTCCTGAAATGAAGCGGAAATAAAATATAATACTATAAAAAACTTGAACTTATAAAGCTTAAAAATTTGACATGTTGCCTTGGCAAG
>NW_015713233.1:0-260 GCF_001515625.1 Sinocyclocheilus rhinocerous
ATGACAGCAAGTACAGTCATGTGGACGCTAAAGGAGGGGCTCGGATGTGGGATGGAGTAAAAGATGGTGGATTTAGAGCAGAAGGCTCACACTGGACCTCTTTCTACCAATATGACCAGCATGAAAGTGCACATCATCACCACAGGAATCAGACTGCTGGACGGTACAAGTCTGGACAAAGAAAAGATGAACACAGCAGATTTGAAGACTACACTTTTGACGGGCTTGCACTGTCTGATGCTTTCTTAGGCAACTACTAT
>NW_015713234.1:0-260 GCF_001515625.1 Sinocyclocheilus rhinocerous
ACTGTATTATCACAAAGACCAGCCGTTAACGATTTGTCCGTCACGAACTGTGTGATTTCGCCACTTCGTGTGGAATTTTTTTTCTGCAACCAAGCGACTAATAAAATTTTGGTCGACCAAACCTCTTCTCGTCGACTAACGGTTAGTCGACTATTAGGGGTCAGCTCTAATATGCATATAAACAGCCTTTTAATTAAAAGAGTAGAATAATCATGGCTGATAGTAAGACATGCAAACATAAACGAAAACCTGACTGGACG
>NW_015713235.1:0-260 GCF_001515625.1 Sinocyclocheilus rhinocerous
GACTTCAGCAGCACATTCACCTGAAGACAAACAGATATGGAATCACTCTTCAGATTGTGAAGAGAACATTCAGACCAGACACAACGAAGCTAGCAATGAAACAAGATAAATGTACTTGACAAGCAACACTGCGTAAGCGATTCAAGTTTGAAGTTCACCCAGAAATGAAGATTCTGCCATCATTTACTCACCCTCAAGTTGTTCTAAACCTGTATGTTGAACACAAAAGAAGACATTTTGAAGAATTTTGGCAACCAAAA
>NW_015713236.1:0-260 GCF_001515625.1 Sinocyclocheilus rhinocerous
CAGCAACTGCTTCCTTTACCAATCAGCATCGGACCAGCATGTATAGATCTTCAGTAAAGCCAAACAGCACACACGGCCTAGCAATCCTACAAACCAGTACAATTACAGTGATAGAGTTTAGAATAAATCTTCTTCATTGTGAGACAGCCAGCATTTCCTTGCACAATAATAAATACTTTTAGATTTAGTCCAAACAATACGAATGAAGTAGAATTTTTGCATTTGAAGATTTGTACTTCAGTATATGTATTTTAAATAAT
>NW_015713237.1:0-260 GCF_001515625.1 Sinocyclocheilus rhinocerous
AAGTAAACAGCTTCTTAATATTAAAATAAATATTTAATAATAAATATATTTTTCACAATTCAACAGTTGAACAGCTTACATTAAACTTCTCGAGCTCATATTCTTGAATTTGAAAATGCAGGAGATAACCAATGTGAAAAGATTAAAATGCATTCAATCATGCCGTCTCACCTTGAGGATGCAGGGAAGGATGGGACCCACATACGGGGTGAATCTTTCCCCAAAGGTCAGAGGGAGGTAGATGAACATCATGATGTATC
>NW_015713238.1:0-260 GCF_001515625.1 Sinocyclocheilus rhinocerous
ACAATTTCTGTAATTACATTTATAGTTATTTTACATAATATTTACCAAAAAAAATGAAGATAAATCAATTTGGGAAAAAAATTTGATTAAAAAAAAATTGAAAAAAGTTTACAAATTTGTAAAATAAACAGATGACTTTATACTTATTTTAACCAAATTTTACTTCATATAGAAATAATGATTTTGTAACACAAGCTGGATTCACCAACATTTGTGAGGTTCATAGCTTTAAATATTTATTTGAAATTCAGAGATTTGTT
>NW_015713239.1:0-260 GCF_001515625.1 Sinocyclocheilus rhinocerous
ACAAGGACGTCACTTTCTGTTCACTCAAATAAACAACAATCCGCTTTTCAATGAAATATTGAAGCCATCAGCCGAACCGATCTCTTATTTTATAAGTTTACAAATTGTGAACCTCATACCAAATAAGATGTTGAAGCAAAATCTCATTTTTCGTTTATTAAACAAAATACATTTTTGGTTCATACAGAAAAAAGGACAAACGAAAATATTGACCGGTTTTTACCATTTTTCGTTTGCCAGATTGAATGGAATAATTGAAT
>NW_015713240.1:0-260 GCF_001515625.1 Sinocyclocheilus rhinocerous
TTTTTTATGGTGGCTGTCACACCCTCATGTGATTTTCTTTTAGTGTTAACACTAACTTCTGAACAACCAGCCTCTCTCAATTTAGCTCGATAATTGCCAAGCTTAAACTTGATACTCATAACCCATCCATCCCAACCTGTGGGTTTGCCAGGTTCTGCAAGGCAAGGATGTTTTTGTACTAGAGCAGAGGCAACTGACTGGATCTCATAGGCATCGGGGTAGGCTTTAATTTCAAAAATTGCCTGCACAATCTTGTCCAG
>NW_015713241.1:0-260 GCF_001515625.1 Sinocyclocheilus rhinocerous
ACACACACACACATTATTATGGTGAGGATCATTTGTAATTAATTAATTTATAACTGAATATATGTCTGAAGATAGGTATTTCTTGATATAAAATGTTCCACAAAGTCTTTCATACTTAAACTGACTTTAATTCATAGTTTGATGGTTGCTAAGACGTCTCTTTGTTTCTTCAACAATGTCCCCACTGTGCTCTGTCCACAGGCAGAGTCTCTGAATGAGAACTTGAAACTCTTGCTGCCTGGCAACCTTGTTGTATCCAC
>NW_015713242.1:0-260 GCF_001515625.1 Sinocyclocheilus rhinocerous
TTTACTGGTTCGGTATCTCCTGTGCATCAGTAAGCAGACCGGGCCTCCTCTCTGCACAGACAGTTATGGATAGGAAACATTATCAGCCATGGTAATTAAAGGCAAAACTTATACATGCTGGGAGGGTGGAGGGGGGCGTCACACACACCCACCATTTATCACACACACTGGCTCTGGCAGAGAGCAGATGAGGTGGACCGCTCCACCTCTACAAGCTTTAACACGCTTGCGCTGGTCGAACGCTTAGGAGGTTTTTGCCC
>NW_015713243.1:0-260 GCF_001515625.1 Sinocyclocheilus rhinocerous
ACAAGGCAGTTCCAAGGATAAAGGAGGAAATGGAGTTCTTGGTTCCTTAAGCTCAAGGGTGTTGAATCCTCAAGCTGCTGAATATGTGCCAATAGAGACAGCTGGAATTAGCCACAATATTCAATCACAGTCAGCTGGTGCTACCTGTAACATCTCAACACAATTTACATCAAGGCAGTCTAAAAGAGGATTATGCACTCATGCAAGTGGTACTTCTCAACAACAGGACTTGAGTTATTCTACAGACCCTTTCAGAGGTG
>NW_015713244.1:0-260 GCF_001515625.1 Sinocyclocheilus rhinocerous
ACACTGATGTGAGTTATTTCTACGTCTTTTATTCTAGTCAGAGGAAAACCATATTTTGCATTGATTTAATATTTAATAAATGATTAATTTTTCATGTGAAGTAGAAAAACATGTCAAAAAACCTTTTAAATTTACATATATTTAACATCTGTAATAGACATTTAGAATTTCATCGCCCTCTTGTGGTGAATTGTGTGAATTACACTGGCAAATTTATGTTAAATATTTTTTTGCAGTGATTTAAAATTATTTAATAAATG
>NW_015713245.1:0-260 GCF_001515625.1 Sinocyclocheilus rhinocerous
ATGCAGGGTGACCGGAAAAGAGCTTTCAACAAGATGTGGTACACAAAACACCAATGGCTGGAGTATTCTGTAAGCCAAGACTCTTTATATTGTTTCGCTTGTCGACACTTTTCTCTCCCTGGTGTTCAAGAGACTTCATTTACATCGTTACTGGGCTATTCTAACTGGAAGAAGGCAATGTATAAAGATGGAGGTTTCAGGGGACATGTTAGCATGGAATGAACACAAAAAAAGGATTTTGACAGACACTTCAATGTTAA
>NW_015713246.1:0-260 GCF_001515625.1 Sinocyclocheilus rhinocerous
ACATAAATAAATATATATATATATATATAATAAATTATCTAAAATAAATCTATTCAGATAAATAAATCAATTCGGACAAAAGGGAGATAGCCTATAAATAAAAAATAATGTAAATAAAAATAGAAAACAATAATCACTTAATAATTTAAGGTAAAACCATGCACGTCATACTTGTGGAAAGAAACGCATGGCATTTTCAGATGGATCTGATGCACTGTGATTGACGTTCATCAAAACCACGTCAAGCGCACAGAACGGGA
>NW_015713247.1:0-260 GCF_001515625.1 Sinocyclocheilus rhinocerous
GACTAAAATCACTAGCAGTCATTCTGCTTGGCATTCTTTGGATATTAGGCGCTCTGAACTTACGACAGTTTTTGCGTATGTGTTCGACCAGGTCACATTCCTTGACGTTCAGAAGCAGAAAATAAGGACAGAAGGAAAACAATTAAACTTTTGGAACAGATGAGTAATTTAATACTATTTAAAGATCATTTATCTTAATGTGAACCTACAGGCATTGGACTGATTCCAGGAGCTCCTTTTTCACCCTAAAAATACAATTA
>NW_015713248.1:0-260 GCF_001515625.1 Sinocyclocheilus rhinocerous
GTATAATAACAGTAGATTTAACCGAAAGATTAGACTCTCTTCTCAATATAATGTCAGGTTGGGGCAAGTTGTCACGTGTTTTAATGTTAAAATTGATAATAATAAATAAATAAATAAACTTTACATTGTATTACATTATTTGTTAGCTAAAACAAACATACATACTTTTATTTATTTATTATTCATATGCTTATTGTCTTTTAAATATTTGCTGTTTTTCACTCTTTGTCTTGTGTTTCAAAATTACTATTTCAGTTTTG
>NW_015713249.1:0-260 GCF_001515625.1 Sinocyclocheilus rhinocerous
TCAGACAGGTATGTTCAATGCAGTTGTTTTGACAGAAGAAAACAAGATACATTTCTAGTTTCAACATTATTTGTTCCTCAGATATTCCTCTTTAAAAGAAAAGAAGTATTTCATATTTATGCAAAGTGACCCACATTCGGTTTTGGACCACTGAAAATGTGTACAATTTAACAGTTTACTCCTGGAACCATATTGAAATTCAAACACCTCTGGAGCTGAACCATACAGGGCCTTAAAAATGAAGATGCCAAAAGGAAAGT
>NW_015713250.1:0-260 GCF_001515625.1 Sinocyclocheilus rhinocerous
AAACAAAAGTGTTGCGTTTATAATTTTGTTCAGTGTAGTTTAAATGAAAAAAAAATAAAAAAAAATTATTTCTTTAAAAATAAAGTTTTAATAATTTTATTATTATGACTTTTATAAGTACAGTCTACTGTACAATAGTAATGTATTTCTGTCACAATTTCGTCAAGTTAAACCAAACTTTTATTTTGACGGGTTGTTGTGAGGTTTCTGTGTGTTTGCAGGTGCATCTCAATAAATTAGAATGTCGTGGAAAAGTTCAT
>NW_015713251.1:0-260 GCF_001515625.1 Sinocyclocheilus rhinocerous
CCGCAGGATTTTGTTTTAAAGACATCTCACCCTCTTTATTAACATGACATTTTTCAGATGAGAATAATGGTCGCATGAAGCATCTGTTGAGATGATGCTTATAGCTTGAGGTTTCATATTGTTATTATGTTTTGCTGTTGTTGTCTTCTTAAAAAAAACATATCGAGCTGTGGAAAAAACCAGCCACGAGACTAAACAGAAGAACTGAAGTAGAAAAAAAAAAAATTATGCAGGAAGCAGAAATCAGGTCATATTGACAG
>NW_015713252.1:0-260 GCF_001515625.1 Sinocyclocheilus rhinocerous
GATCCAGTCTGTATCTAGATCAGATGGTCACTGAAGTCATCTGGATCCAGTCCGTATCCAGTCCCTGAATGTCAGTGGAGCCAATGTCAACTAGACAAACCCTTGAGACAGGTCCCCTGTGAAGACCTCGTCAACCACAAGACCATGAGAACCATAGTCCTCTGCTCAGTCTAACATGCATTGCAGCCTGGAATTAAACCACACCATGTTGGTTACATCTGGCCAGAGGAGAACTGGCCCCCCGACTGAGCCTGGTTTCT
>NW_015713253.1:0-260 GCF_001515625.1 Sinocyclocheilus rhinocerous
TCCCTACCTTGGTGGCCATGAGAACCATGCAATTGCTGGAAAACCTCCGCCTGCAAAACCTCAGGCAGAACCAACTGATCCACCTCTTCTCTCCCATCAGGTAGTTTTAAGCGACGATATAACAAACCGTCTCTCTTAAACAACCGGCTCCACTGACGAAGCAATTCCAAACATCTTCTGGACATAGACTGACGTTGTTCCTTAGTTGGATACACTTTGGTAGAAAAAAAGTCAAGCACCGAACCAATGACTAGATCCTG
>NW_015713254.1:0-260 GCF_001515625.1 Sinocyclocheilus rhinocerous
ACCCCTGAGCAGATCCTGAATGTCTGTGTCTCCGTCCTTCACCAAGTCCAGAGGGGTGTTTCCATCACGGTTCTTTTTGGTCGGGTCAGCACCATGCTATATCAAAGAGGTACTTCGTTATAGTGTAGTGAACATGGCGCTAAACAAAATTCGCTGTCATCGATAATGTAAATGATTAAAAAAACTGAACAGTGGATTTCAATCGGAGTTCTTGGATACCTGAAGCAGCAGTTTGCAGATCTCATATTTGCCCTTGGCGG
>NW_015713255.1:0-260 GCF_001515625.1 Sinocyclocheilus rhinocerous
AAGTAATCCACACCACTCCAGTCCATCAGTTAACATCTTGTGTAGCAAAAATAAATTTGTAATAAACTGCATGTTTGCAATAAACTATTTCATCAAGATGATTTTAAAGGGATAGTACACCCAAAAATGAAAATTATATCAACATCTACATCTAGTTGTTCCAAACCAGTTTGAGATTCTTTCTTCTGTTAAAAAAAAAAAGAAGATCTTCTGAAGAATGCTGGTAACCCAACAGTTGCTGGTACCCACTGACTTCCATA
>NW_015713256.1:0-260 GCF_001515625.1 Sinocyclocheilus rhinocerous
CAACACCCTAGCAACCAGTCAAAACATCCTTGAAACCTCATAGCAACACCCTAGCAACCAGTCAAAACATCATTGAAACAACATAACAACACCCTAACAACCAGTCAAAACATCATTGAAACCTCATAGCACCACACTAGCAACCAGTCAAAACATCCTTGAAACCACATAGCAACACTCTAACAACCAGTCAAAACATCCTTGAAACCACATAACAACACCCTAGCAACCAGTCAAAACATCCTTGAAACCTCATAGCA
>NW_015713257.1:0-260 GCF_001515625.1 Sinocyclocheilus rhinocerous
ACCTAATCCACAATAAGACAAGCAACAACATGCCAGGAAATGATCGGATCTCTGTCTGAGGAAGAGTAAAAAAATAAAATAAAACAAACATTTCTTGGTGCTTTTTCTGTGACCATTATTGTGGGATGAACAAATGGAATGAAATTCCCCCTTCACATTAATATTTCAAAACTCTCAGGAAATGGGGACATTTCCTGTGTTAAAAATGTGGCATCTGAGTTCAAGAGTTAAAGGCATAGTTCACACATTTTTTTTTTTTT
>NW_015713258.1:0-257 GCF_001515625.1 Sinocyclocheilus rhinocerous
CACACACACACACACACACACACACACACACACACACGAGTCAATGTGCATTCAGAGATGCACGCGTTTGGCACCACCTAGTGTTCAGAAAGCACAATTCATAACAGGAAACGTCCTTATTAGAAAAATAACATATTTTTTCTTTTTTTCTCGCTATACCAAAAACACAAACAAGACAAACATTTACTTAAAAATTTTTTATGAAAATACCAATGTGAGGAAAATTGAGATACAAAATTTTATCAATGGTAATATTA
>NW_015713259.1:0-260 GCF_001515625.1 Sinocyclocheilus rhinocerous
ATGATCTTTCGCACGCAGAATTGCGGCAGAAATGTAATCCCATAGTTAACCAGGGTTCAAAGTCCAAAGCGCTGAAACAGTCCTCAGTTGCTCAGTCACATTTTTATGAATTTTTACAAGGCACGTATTCATAATGAGACTCATTATGAATATAAATATATGTTGTCTGTTAAATCTGTTGTCAACAAAAATAAGCATTGAGGTCTTCCTGCGTATTTCCGCCAAAATAAAAGTTGAGAAAAAGCAAGAACTCTTATAAA
>NW_015713260.1:0-260 GCF_001515625.1 Sinocyclocheilus rhinocerous
ACCTTTTTTGAAAAAGAAATGCATATATTTATGTAGTGTGAAGTCCGATCTTTGAGAAAATATAAAGGGTCACTAACTTCGTCAATTTTTTCACTGCTTTAACATTTTTACTTAACTGTACCATAAATTTGTCCTATGGTGTGACATGGCAAAAAAATAAATAAAAAAAATAAATAAAAACTCTTAATACATAAATTGCATGAGAGAGATTTATATTCATTGTTAGACACTTATTTTCATATAGTGCTATTTATTTAATA
>NW_015713261.1:0-260 GCF_001515625.1 Sinocyclocheilus rhinocerous
ACCGTGCCGTACCATGCAGTGGAAAAGTGCCATTTGATGGTGTCTGCATGATGAAAATATGTACAATGAATGAATGGTTCAGGGTTTTCACTTAACTTTCACTTCCTTTCTGAAACAGGCCTCTGCAAGACAAACAATAAACTAAATGTACTGAATTAAAGCATGACTGAATAAAAAGGTCACTCATCATTCATCCTGAGCGCTGAGACCACCGACTGGAGAGCAAAGGAGCTGGGGATGGCTGGTGAGGTCCATGGTGG
>NW_015713262.1:0-260 GCF_001515625.1 Sinocyclocheilus rhinocerous
AAGCTAGTAATGATAAAGCCCATATCTGAATGTACTATGCCCCTGCAAAATGAGGCCACAGCACTGTATTTAATTGGCTGTGATGTATCAGATGTGAGCGAGGGTGTGTCTGACTCAGAAACAAGAGGGTGGTCAGCATGAAATGTTGTAACGTCCAACAAAAACTCTGTTTGTACCTTTTTTTCTTAATGACTTTGTAAAATATCCAGCCTTTACACAATTTAGCAAATATACAGAGAGAGAGAGAGAGAGAGAGAGAG
>NW_015713263.1:0-260 GCF_001515625.1 Sinocyclocheilus rhinocerous
CCTGATCTATTAAAGGAATAATTCACAGAATAATAATTCTGTTAAAGGGGACATAACACACAGTTTCACCCAATCTCGTGTTAATCTTGAGTACCTATAGAGAAGTATTGCATCCATAATATCTCCAAAAACTCTGTAGTTTTATCATGTTTATAAAAGAAAAATACAGCTTAACGATTCTCTCTGAAAACAGCCGAGCTCCTGGAAGCATGCCATGGGCGGAGCTAAAGAGTGACGAGCACTTGAGTGCCGATTGCCAA
>NW_015713264.1:0-260 GCF_001515625.1 Sinocyclocheilus rhinocerous
AGTGACGTTAGAGACTAGAGCTGATCTGCGCATCACGGCACGCGCCTGCAGCGCATTAAAGCCTGTGTTATGGCCACCGGAGCTGATCGCGACCACTCAGTCAATGCTGGAGTTTATACCGGCCGCACCGCGGCCCAGAACTCATGCTTATCACATTGGTCATATCACATCGCCCGGCACGACAAAATCCAATAGAATTTCTATTGTATTTTGTCGCGCCACGCCGCTCGCGTCCGGTGTAGAATAGAACCCATTATAAT
>NW_015713265.1:0-260 GCF_001515625.1 Sinocyclocheilus rhinocerous
AAAAAAGAGTAGGGATTTCATGCAACTCAAGTGCTTCTGCCATTAAAGTAAAAAAGAAAGAAAATCAATATATTTTTCATATTAAATTAGACAAATTTGTACCAACTTGGTAGTCTCAGACTTTTGGACCGCAATGTGTTACATTTACAATACAATTTACTAAGTACACTAACTTTGCCGACCCTAAAACTGACACATTGTGATTAGTTTTCCCTTTATTTGTCATATTAAAACCATCATGGGAGTAAAACCCTTTCAAT
>NW_015713266.1:0-260 GCF_001515625.1 Sinocyclocheilus rhinocerous
ACTTTTAGGGCATAGTATAAGTAGGCGAATTGGGACGCAGCAATAGAGTGCAATTTGCGAACTGATTCAATAGGTTCATTAAAAAGAATCAGCTCATTTAAGAATTGGACATCACTGTCGTGTTTTATTAAAGGTGTATTTGCTATTACTTTGTTGGTAATATGCAATTAAGCCACATGATTATTGTAGTAATTAGTGCAATATTTTTATTTTTTATTTCATTTCATTCATTAAGTTTCTTAAAGGCCAGTGGACTGTTT
>NW_015713267.1:0-259 GCF_001515625.1 Sinocyclocheilus rhinocerous
TTTAATTTAACCTGTACATGCTAAAATAACTAAAACTGAAAAAAAATTTAAAAAAATACACACACACACACACACACACACAACTAAAATGACAACAAAATTACTAAACTTTAACTAAAATGAAAAAAATAATATAAAATAAAATCTGAAATATTAATCTTAAAATATTAATAAAAACCATAAAAAATAGTATCTCAATACTACTAAAATAAAACTGTTTCAAATAAATGCTGTTCTTTTGAACTTTCTATTCATCAAA
>NW_015713268.1:0-260 GCF_001515625.1 Sinocyclocheilus rhinocerous
GTAAGACGACACATGTACATCATTGCTGAGGACTGACATGTGTAATAGATAGACTGTATTAGACACTTCAATGCCTCCACCTGCTGCTGACAGGAGGAACTACAGGCATTAGCATTCACTTTGATTGACATGCATCCCTGAAAATGTTCTATTTTATTTGTTGCCACTAGTGATGCAGAAATTGCACACTGCAACTTTAAACACAGCTTTAAAGTATAAAGTAACTGTCCATAAAGCACAGTTCTTACATTTCTGCTTTT
>NW_015713269.1:0-260 GCF_001515625.1 Sinocyclocheilus rhinocerous
TTAACAGGTAATTCAACTAAAGTAATTTGAGATCTTTATAAGGCAGAATTTAATTATTCCAATTCAACAAATATAAAACATCCCTCATTACTAAAAATGGAAAGGAATTCAACCACTTCTGGTTCCAACTCTACATAAAATGAGCATTATTTAAACACTAGTATAATCATTAAGTCCTAATTATATGCTTAAAGGGATAGTTCACCCAAAAATGAAAAATTGTATGTTTATCTGCTTACCCCCAGGGCATCCAAGATGTA
>NW_015713270.1:0-260 GCF_001515625.1 Sinocyclocheilus rhinocerous
ACTGTAAATGAGATGGCAAAGACCCAAAAACAAATACGCCCGATACCAGAGAAACGGTCTGCTTTAGTGAGCATGGACATTAGCGCTCAACTTTCATGATTAGATAACGGAATTAACTTTGTAACCAGCAGAGTGTGACGATAGAAATGCCAAAGTTGTGAGTTTGATTCCCAGTACGGATCATTTTGGTGGCAATATACATTTAAGCAATATAGTGGGACACAGCATCAGAACTATATATACACACACACACACACACA
>NW_015713271.1:0-260 GCF_001515625.1 Sinocyclocheilus rhinocerous
ACTTGACAGCACACAAGAATTACATGCCATATTTCAGGGTTTAATTGCTCAAAAATTACAATTCGGTTATCATTTACTCACCCTCATGTCGTTCCAAACCCATAAGACTAATGTTCCTCTTTGAAACACAAAGATAAATATTTTAATAATCTCTCATCACTGTGCATCCTTTAAATCAACCAAAAATGTTAAGCTTTAAATAGTTCATAAAAACGACTCCAAATTAATCAAGCGGTTTAATCCAAGTCTTCACTTTATAT
>NW_015713272.1:0-260 GCF_001515625.1 Sinocyclocheilus rhinocerous
ACTGTCCTATTCATTCACTTTTATTTGTCTCTTTCCTCATGTTCTCATCCACATCCTCTTGTGAGCATTAAAACTGTCTTTTTTTGAGTGCGAGTATCCACAATGTTATCTTTCTCTTTCCTTTTCCACTTTCATATTTATTTGTCTGTCTGTGGTGATCAGTATTTGGTTTGTTCTTCAGTAGAATCCAGTGGACTGGGTTCCCGTGGGTTGGGAATTTGAGGTCTTATTGGAAGTGTTACATGTGTATTCATTTGTGG
>NW_015713273.1:0-260 GCF_001515625.1 Sinocyclocheilus rhinocerous
ACGGATCTGTTACACATAAGTTTTGTTTCTCAACTGTTTACATTCTCTTAATAGCCGCGTTACAAGGAATCAGTAGAAATATGAGCAATCCTGTGCTGAAATTCAAGCCCTGCTCTGCGAGGGATTCAACCGAGCTGCCAAAAAGTCCAGAAGGACTGACGGGGGCGTTCAAAAGGACGGGCTTCTCTGCATCCTTCATATACGTCAGCGTTAGCCATAGGTGCCTGTCCAGCACAACCAGGTTACCCATGGCACGGCCG
>NW_015713274.1:0-260 GCF_001515625.1 Sinocyclocheilus rhinocerous
GGGCTTTACCCCCATTATTGGGCACTTTCACTATAAACCAAAAAATAAAATAAAATTGAGTGTATTTTTAAATGTCCAAGTGTGCAGGGTTACTGGCTGATACTGATCTCAACATGACTACATTTTAGCCGACTACATTCAGGATGCTTTGATTTTATTTATTTTTTTACCTTCTGGATGTCCTTAATTTTTTTTAAGGACATTTTACTCGCAGGCTCACTTTAAACCATGTGTCCTGTCAGCCATGAATCATTTGAGTG
>NW_015713275.1:0-260 GCF_001515625.1 Sinocyclocheilus rhinocerous
CCATTACCAGAGCCTGCTCGGGGCCCACCAGAGTGGGAAACACCCTGTTGAATAGAGGCGGACGCGACCCAAACTGAGTCTTGTACCCTCTTTCTACAGTGTGCAGGACCCATTGGGACACATTTGGCAGAATCTTCCACGCTGCCAGATAATGTACTAAGGGAACCTGTCTCTTGAAACTGGCCTCTGGTGTATTTAGAGCTGCTAGTTCGGTGCCCTGAAGTGGAGGACCAGCAGGAGACGGCCGATCTAGCTGCTCT
>NW_015713276.1:0-260 GCF_001515625.1 Sinocyclocheilus rhinocerous
ATAAAGAAATTTTTGATTGATATTTCAAGGAGTAGTTGAAATTGATGCAAAATTCCCTTTTGAAGTTTCTTATAGTAAATATAAATTTTTGTAGTTATGCTTGGCTCTTAAAAAGCTAGAAATTGACAGTAACTAAGGAAAATGATTTTTACAAGTCCTTGTCTGGCCATCATGAAAGACTGGAAAAGTCATGAAGGTGAAAAGGGAAGGGATTCTGTTTTGAAGGAATCTTGCATGGGTAATTTTGAAGTATTGTAAAT
>NW_015713277.1:0-260 GCF_001515625.1 Sinocyclocheilus rhinocerous
CTATAGACCTTGTTAAAATCCAAACCTTTTCTTACATGAAACGGAAGCTATGTTTCCATACAGCTAATTTTATGCAAATTTTGGGGTATCGCATAAAAAAATGTGGGATGGAAACACCATGATGTGCATAAATTCTAAAAATGCACCAAAAAAATTAAGCGCTCAATTGAGTTTTTTTTTATAAATCTGATATAATACATGCTAATAAACTATGATTTTTTTTCATTATTGAAACAGCTGATATTATTTGAATGTTGAAG
>NW_015713278.1:0-260 GCF_001515625.1 Sinocyclocheilus rhinocerous
ACCCTTATGACTGGTTTTGTGCTCCAGGGTCACATATATGAAATAATAGACAGGAAAAGCTATGGAATAGTTGATTTGAACCTTCAGACAAAAGTTTTATGTTTTGTATCATATTTGGCTTTTATGGCTCATATAGTGAGAATATGAAGCTCAATTTTATTCAAAGACTCAAACTGAGCAAAAATATGCAATCTAGTGCAGATGCTGATATTGATATTTATGAAATTCTGCTGCTTGTAATGTAAATCAGTGAGATCTTT
>NW_015713279.1:0-260 GCF_001515625.1 Sinocyclocheilus rhinocerous
ATACATACATACATACCTTTAAAAAAAATTAGGCATTGTTTTTAAAAAAAAATATCAAGACATATTTAAAAAAAATTGTTAGACATATCTTTTTACAAAATAATTTAGACATAATTTAGACATATTTTTACTATAAAGTGCCTCACTTACAGCACAATCACAGCTTGTACTGGGCTATACAATTATTTATTTATCATTTAATGTAAAGATGCTTTAAGATGAGTTGACTCACCCCTCCCCAGTTCAGTGTCCTGGCAAGG
>NW_015713280.1:0-260 GCF_001515625.1 Sinocyclocheilus rhinocerous
AACTGTATTTTATTGAATAAATAACAATAAATAAACTATTTATTAAATATGATATATATTATTGATATAATATAAATAAGCATAAAAGTAAAGCAATAACATGTCCACACTAGGGATGCACCAAAATGAAAATTCTTGGCAGAAGCGGAACAAAATGAAACAGTGGGCCGAGGGCCGAATACGGTATTCGTGTTATTATTATTATTGTCTTAAGTTTTTTATTTTATTTTACAGAACAACAATAAAATTACAATACTAAC
>NW_015713281.1:0-260 GCF_001515625.1 Sinocyclocheilus rhinocerous
ATATTCAGATTTGCATTTATATACTCAAGATTTATAAATATACATCCTGATTTACAATTATAAAGTCAGAATAATAACTATACTAAAAACTTACAACTATATTTTCGGATTTAATTCCATTCATTCAGACTTTTAACTATATATTCAGATTAACTTATATACATATATTCATGATTCGTATTTATATATTCCGTTTTTTATCTATATATTCAAACATCTATATATTGCAACTTTCATGTATATATTCAGAATTATAAGTA
>NW_015713282.1:0-260 GCF_001515625.1 Sinocyclocheilus rhinocerous
AACAAAAACGTTACTTTATTTAATCTCATCAAAACAGTGTCATCTGCATTCGCTTATATTTCATTTAATACATAATTTGTGCAATCTAAGTAAAGGAAAAATAGTAAAGTGATTGCAGAATTCTTTATATATATATATGTGGGGCAGCTGTGGCCTAATGGTTAGCGAGTCGGACTTGTAACCCAAAGGCCGTGGGTTCGAAGAGTGGGGCCAAGTATACGCTATTATACACAAATATACACTAATATTTGGTAACAAAC
>NW_015713283.1:0-260 GCF_001515625.1 Sinocyclocheilus rhinocerous
AAACAAAAACGACTGCTCTGTCGAAAGAGGTTTAGATAAAATTGCCGACCAAACAAGTTTTTGGTTGCTGTAATATTACTATTACAGCAATTAAAAATAGTGGATACCAAACACGAAAGACAGCAAAATTTTGCTAAGGTTACCATTGTGCCAGTCATCACAATTTCAAGAGTGAGTACTGTTCCCGTACACACACAACATTTAGAGAATTCACTCCTTTATTTAAATGCGGTTGTCACTCCTGAAACTTTACAGTGTGT
>NW_015713284.1:0-260 GCF_001515625.1 Sinocyclocheilus rhinocerous
TTTTTTTTTATAAGTGTCCAAAAACTTTTTGGGTCACTGTAAATAACACTATAATAACTCCTGAGGAACTGGTTGAGGCCAGTATGTCTGGCTTGATTGCACAGGCAGCCATGATTAAGAATCCTGATAATTAAGTTCAATTTAACATCTCTGACTTCAGACCACTTCATATTTTAACACTAAGACACATCTGCGCGTTCTACACGTGTTTACGCCTGTAACTATAAACAGCAGAGAAGGGCAGCTCTCATCCCCCCAGG
>NW_015713285.1:0-260 GCF_001515625.1 Sinocyclocheilus rhinocerous
ATATATTCAAACAGAAAGCAGTTATTTTAAATTGTAATAATATTTTGTAATATTACTGTTTTGACTATATTTTTGATAAAGCAGATATCAGATCCCATGTGCACCCTGAAGTGTACAAGTGTACAAATGAGAATGTTTCTTTGATCGCGTGCCATAGTAAAGGAGAAGCAGGAAAAGTTTCAATCAGGGATGAAAGTAGTCTGCTGTCTAGTACTGTGTGTAATCCACAGGGAGGTTCACAATCCCTGCCACGTGCCTGA
>NW_015713286.1:0-260 GCF_001515625.1 Sinocyclocheilus rhinocerous
ATATGATTGTCAGTATAATAAAAAATAAAATCTAAACTTTGCAATGATTTATTTATCAATGACAGCTCACATCTATTAACACTTTAAGCCAATATAGATTATTTTTTGGGGTGCCTGCCCCAGGACATTTTTTTGGTTTATTTCCATCAGTGGGTAATTTATATGCAAAAAAACTGTCTTCTTCTTATAGTTTTCTCACTGGATTTGCTATTTGATATGGATACTTAAAATACAATACACCAAAAAGTATCTTTGCATGA
>NW_015713287.1:0-260 GCF_001515625.1 Sinocyclocheilus rhinocerous
ATAGGGCCTCAAATGTTGCCTTCTTTTCACATGTCCGCATTTTACATATATTGTGCAATAACTCAATATATTGATTATTGCGACAGGCCTAAGGCAGTAATGAGCTTTCATAGCATAATAATCTATCACAGAAACGCACCATGTGTTTATAAAAGACTTGGTACTACAAAAAAAAAAACACACATTACATGTATTATTAATATTGTTATTATTATTATTATACTTTGTGTTATACTTTTTTTTTTTTTACAGAAAGTTGA
>NW_015713288.1:0-260 GCF_001515625.1 Sinocyclocheilus rhinocerous
ATATTACATATTGTAAAAAGGGGCATAATATATCTCCTTTAAAGGGTTAAAAACAAATCAGGCAGAAATTTAGAGCTGTGGCACAAAGATAGATTTGTGAGAACCCACTGCCCTTTGGTGAAAATGTGACACGAGATTAGTTAATGCAATTAATCTTAAAGCGGCTTGTTTTTGTGGGGGAAAAAGTTTCTTTAGCTGGAGAGCTGGATCATTAATACAGTATATAAGATAAAATATAAAATTATTTAAAGATCTTATAA
>NW_015713289.1:0-260 GCF_001515625.1 Sinocyclocheilus rhinocerous
TTTTTAAAAGCGACTTTTTGCAACTTTTTAGGGAAGAATCTGTTTTATCATTTTGCAAGCATTATGGGAACGTTACATTTAAATGTTCTCTGAACATTCTGAAAGAAGTAGCAACATTTAAAACAATAACGTTCAAAACACTTTGACAAGCATCAACTAAAACGTTTCAGAAAAACGTTAAATTAATGATGCATAAATATTGTTTTTAAGATACTATTTATAAAACCAGATAACAAATGTTCTGTTAACATTTGTTCATA
>NW_015713290.1:0-260 GCF_001515625.1 Sinocyclocheilus rhinocerous
ATCACCACATGCTTCCCATCCACCGCTCCACAGCACAGAGGGAAGTTCCACCGCTCCTGGAATCCCTCTGCGATGGACCTCCAGTCATCAGTGGTGGGCACAGCCATGTAGTCCTCCACAAGGCAGTCCCAGATGGCAGTCACTACCTGGGGGACGATCTGGCACACCGTGGAGACACCAACCCTGTAGCTGGACGCTATGGTCCTGAATGAGTCCCCAGTGGCAAGAAACCTAGAAAACATTGTTATAAATATTATTAT
>NW_015713291.1:0-260 GCF_001515625.1 Sinocyclocheilus rhinocerous
TGAGCATTGCCAAGTGCGCAGTCAATTCATACACAATATCAGTACATACACAATAAAACATCTGTTATATAGACCCAGTTTACAGAGCCTCTGACGATTTGTACTACCCTGTCAGATTTTGCTAACTTACCTACTTGCCCACGTTAGCACAATTCGACAACGAAAAGTGCTACCTATCAGATTATTGTTTATTAATGTCTACACCTCCCCAACAGTAAACCTACCCTTACAGTAGTGTATATACAGTAATTATGTGTTCA
>NW_015713292.1:0-260 GCF_001515625.1 Sinocyclocheilus rhinocerous
ATCCTTGATTCATGAAGGCGTAAGGATCACAAACACAAACTTTATCTGGACAGGCGAGCTAGACGTTTGTTTCTTTTTCTGTGGGAGAGGTCGAGGGAAGGACGTTTCGTAAATTCCTGTTAGCATGTAAGATCTACAGGAATTACCAATGTCTTATTTAAGTGCCATTCATAAAAATTGATGTTTTTGCACTACTAAACTGTCACAACGCACGCTAAAACAGTTTTTGACCTATTGCGTTTTTGATTGTTTCAGTTATA
>NW_015713293.1:0-260 GCF_001515625.1 Sinocyclocheilus rhinocerous
ATTTCAAGTAAATTTTTCAGTTTTGGTGGCTTTTTTTTGTCCAGAGTCACCGTTTTAATTTTCAACAACTGACGTATTATGTATAATTTTGCATCAAAATACAACCAAAAAACAAACATCATCTCACCTTGTTGACTTCCACATTATCGCCCTCTTTCAGTTTGACAGGATCAATCTCACAGGTTTTATTTGATTCAAAGATCTGTAAAAGCAGAATGAAGACACACACAATTTTATACAGTGTGGGTCTGAGTTAACAA
>NW_015713294.1:0-260 GCF_001515625.1 Sinocyclocheilus rhinocerous
CCTGATGTGTTCATTAAAAAATTTGATGAGATATGCTTGCCAGAACGGAACGTGATAATGGATAGACACGCATTCAATAGCACGGTGCAAAAACCTGACGAAGGAATTCAATCCTACGTGGCTACGTTAAGACTGCTGGCAAAAAAATGTGACTTTGGCTCGCTAACTGATGAACTAATACGAGACCGAATTGTCTGTGGCATTCACAATGATGCATGCAGTACGTGCTCAGCTGTTAAGGGAGAAAGACTTGACATTAG
>NW_015713295.1:0-260 GCF_001515625.1 Sinocyclocheilus rhinocerous
ATCCCCTGTTGTTAAAAATTGTTTAGATGAAACCAGATCAAAAAACGGGGCATTTATACATAAGCGCCAGAGGGTCAAATTTACTCGCTATATAATGCATGTATTTTCGCCCTGTAATTTTCTTGCCGCTTATGTTTTAACATTGTACATTGCAACGCCTTTCACTCACTGAATTAGCGGTTATCAATTTCATGAATAAAGACAAAATGAATAATAGAAGGCGATTTATGGATGCTGAAGAGGTATAAGAAGCACTAAAT
>NW_015713296.1:0-260 GCF_001515625.1 Sinocyclocheilus rhinocerous
GGTCTGAGTCTCAAGATTCCATATTTGGTGGTTATTTTGTGATATAAGTAATTTTAATTACTATAATTTATACATTTGTGACAGAAAAAGGCATAAAAAAAATTAAATGAACTTTTGATGGCACCCGGTGACTGTTTTTGGTATAATGCCTAAACAAATTTGCATAGGAACCTCAATTTGTTTAATATCAACTTCAAATTTTGAGCACAACTTATTTAGACATATGACTTTAATTTTATAGCAATTTTGGATTAAAAACT
>NW_015713297.1:0-260 GCF_001515625.1 Sinocyclocheilus rhinocerous
ATTCAATCACCCACACAATCTTATTCCTAAATGACAACGATTTAGCTAAGCCCCTTATCTATTCCAACCCTAGCAACGCCCCTGGTTAGTTGTCATTTGCGAAGTTTCTTAGTTTGTTGGGTAGACCATCGAAATCAAAAACAGTGTTATTCCAAACAGTTTTGACTGGGTGGTCTGGTTCAGTTCATGTTTTGTTTGAGTTCCTGGCTTTAAATCCCGACCTAACATGTCTAACTTGTCCCAAACAATGTATGTCTAAA
>NW_015713298.1:0-260 GCF_001515625.1 Sinocyclocheilus rhinocerous
CATTCTGCATTATATTTATCAGCACTTTTCTACAGATGAAAAAGTGGGGAAAAAAGCATCACAAACTCCACTATTGACCAAAAAGCATGAATGGATGCATACTTTGAAACAGATGATAAAAAATCCAGGTGACATACTACTTCAATCATGCATTTTATTCCAAGTGGGATGCAATAACCTTCACATTGTATACTGTATGGTACAGATATTACAGGATGCATCTTGAGACCTTGAATGTATCTGAATCTAAAGGTTACATA
>NW_015713299.1:0-260 GCF_001515625.1 Sinocyclocheilus rhinocerous
ATTATCATCAATGTTGAAAACAGTTGTTCTGTTTATATAGAAATCTATATAAGTTCTATATCTATATTTATAGAAATCTTTTGTATCAATGTAAAAGTCTTCACTGTCACTTTAGATCAATGTAATTTCCTGAAACATGTCAAATTTACTTTACTAATAGAATTGAATGTACACAAATGAGATTTCAGAGCTAAATTTTCCGTCTGTTTGTCACACAAATATCTTCAGAAGACTTGAATTTGAAGACTTTTTTTTTTAGC
>NW_015713300.1:0-260 GCF_001515625.1 Sinocyclocheilus rhinocerous
TTGAGTATATTCATACCGATGATCCCAGACACTCCTTTCATTTCCTTGACGTCAGGACTTGTGTCAGTCAGAACGAATATACACTTCCTAGGAAGCACTTTTCCCAGACATTCTACATCAGCCTGTAAGCAACCTAAGACAGGAATGTCTAGTCCATTGGCCGCTGTCAGTTTAACCCAGCATGCAGAGGACAACTTTAGCTTTTGCTCCCCAAAGTGCTGTCTGAAGTGTGACTCGGAAATGGTGGACACCTCTGACCC
>NW_015713301.1:0-259 GCF_001515625.1 Sinocyclocheilus rhinocerous
AGGAAAACTTGAAATCGCATCATATGACCCCTTTAAAGCAAACACTTTGAATGAATTAGTCTTTCTAGTGTTTGTAAATGTACCGCTGCCTAAACTGGGTCAGTGTAGCATGGGCTTTAGTTCTCTGTTACTGTGTGAAGCAAACTGATGCTAAGGATGAGTCTAAAGGAGCTAAACGTATATATCAAATATCTCTGACTGCTGAGGCCAAAGAAAATGTGTGGGACACAAGAGCTTCCAGTTTAGATGGCCATCTCTG
>NW_015713302.1:0-260 GCF_001515625.1 Sinocyclocheilus rhinocerous
ATACCTCATGAATGATTTACTCTCTCCAAAATTAGAGGGAAAAAAGATTAGTATTAAAGGGCTTTTGTTTCACAAAAGCATCTTCTTAAGTGCCTTCAGGAGGTTTTTGGCTAACATAGGAATAGCTGGCTAGTAATGGGCGGGATTTTGATTCTTTCCGGTAACTCAAAGCTTTTGAATCTGTTCACAAAAAAAAGAAGAAGAAGAAGAAGAAAAAAAGAAAACTTCACTGGCCCCAGGCCCCAGTAGGTGGAAACCAA
>NW_015713303.1:0-260 GCF_001515625.1 Sinocyclocheilus rhinocerous
CTGATGCTCTAACACCTCCATTTAATAAAGCCTAATCTCCGTACATAATCAGCAATTAATTTAAACACCTTCATCATGATTCTGGGAAATGATTTAGAATGAAACATGAATGATAATCTGAGAAGTGTCTCATTAAATGTAAACCTCTCCTAATATGGAGATTGATAGCATTGATAATAGTGGTTTTTACCTCTCGGTGTCCCCCCGTGTTTCACGTCAGATGGTACGGTCCTGATGAAATGAGGAATTGCTGTAGTTGG
>NW_015713304.1:0-260 GCF_001515625.1 Sinocyclocheilus rhinocerous
AGTTTTATGTTATTTTGTATGTAATCTTATTGTTTGGGAGTGGGATGGGGCACTAAGAGGGTTTTCGCCTAGGGCGTCAAAATGGCTAGAAACGGCCCTGTATGCCTGCGAATACGGGACAACCTGCTTTCCGTAAAGCTTTAATTCAGAGCGCTTCTTTGATACGCAACGGTTGGCAACCCTGTTGATGCTGGGTCATGGAGGGAGAGACATCCTCATCAGGTGTAACGTTAGGCCTTGTGTCCAGCTGTCCATCAAGC
>NW_015713305.1:0-260 GCF_001515625.1 Sinocyclocheilus rhinocerous
AATAATGATCTTTAAAAAAGCATCATATGACCCCTTTAACTAACCAATTAATCATGAGTTCATTTAAAACTATTTAAAAAGTTATAGAGTGTACTTGTTAATATAAATATTAACTTGTAAAACAAAATACAAAAAAATAAAAAATGTTTAAATTATTTAAATTAAATTACAAATAAAATGAAGAAAAAGCAGTAAACAAAGATACTAATTAAATTTTCGATATCGATATATCGGCCGATATTCTTTGTGTATATTATAGT
>NW_015713306.1:0-260 GCF_001515625.1 Sinocyclocheilus rhinocerous
ATTGTTGTTTGCAACGTTACTTGGCAATATTTTAAAGATATTATTTGTATTATTTATTTATTTTATTTAAACATTTTTTTTTGGTATTTTGCATGGTCTATTATTGGAGTAGTGTCACCTGGGTGGCAGTTTTAACTCCTGTTCACTGGGAATAAAAATAAATGAATGAATGAATGAATGAATAAATTAATAAATAAATTAATTAATTACATTTTAAAAATCATTCAGTCGATGCAGAGACATATAGTGCGGGGGAATCC
>NW_015713307.1:0-260 GCF_001515625.1 Sinocyclocheilus rhinocerous
TATATAGCCAACAGAAGGGGTTGAGCGTCATAAGGGCTTATTCTTCGAAAAGTAGACAGGAACTGAAATCAGAATATTTGGGCAATTCTTTCTCTAATGATTTCTTTTATTATAAGCTTTCAATTTTAAGACAAAATAACAGAAAGTTTATTCTTCCTTAACAATTTCTGATTCAGCAACATTCAATGCCAATTTCTGTGATCTTCTCTTCTGCTCAGTTTTTCTGGATCTGATGTCATAAACAAGAACAACAACAGCAG
>NW_015713308.1:0-260 GCF_001515625.1 Sinocyclocheilus rhinocerous
ACCTACTTACAATATCATTGTAAAGCACATGACAAATAAAACTCTCACCATTAATCAGCAGCAGTAGAGACACACACAGTGAGATCAGAAACCTCATTGTGACCAACGGCAACTCCTGCACCTGCACACATATACATACAAATATACATACAAATATATATATATGAAGAGTTTATTTGCAAAAACAGATAACACACACACACACACACTACCAGTCAAATCACAGGAATAAATTACATTTTAAAATATATTCAAATAGA
>NW_015713309.1:0-260 GCF_001515625.1 Sinocyclocheilus rhinocerous
ATTTTGTTTTCCAATTGATCGTACAATTTCATCAAGTTCAGCTGTCATTTCTAATAGTAACCCAGGTTTACTGACTAAATTGAAGATTTTCGCTGTGGCAGAGAGATCTTGGCAGAACAGGTGAATTAGTCTGGTTTTTGTGTTTTTTTTGCATTGGCCCATGACACGAAATTTAAAATTCAAATATTCCAAACATGTTTCCCATGTGCATTTGAAGCGTGTCGATGCCAGTTGGCAGTAGCACACACACACACACACAC
>NW_015713310.1:0-260 GCF_001515625.1 Sinocyclocheilus rhinocerous
ACTAATCCTCACTTTAAACCTGTAATGTCCTGTAACGGCTCTGACGGTAATCCAAATTTTGATCATTGACTAAGGACTAATCCTCTATTTGCTGTTGTAAGCAGCTGATCACAATACCCCGTGCATGACATTTATCAATCAAACCCTTTCTAATTTCATCTGCTCTATTTGTGTTGTACAACCAGTGTCTCATATGATAACTTTAAAAAAAATATATATATATATATATAAAAGAAGCAGCCTAGCTGACTTATAAGTGG
>NW_015713311.1:0-260 GCF_001515625.1 Sinocyclocheilus rhinocerous
ATGAATACATTCCTTCTTAAACCAATTATGCCGAAATTGTTTGCCAAGAAAATGTAGGCATATGTCACGCAGTTACAACTATTGTGATTAAAAACAATTATTATCTGAATCATGTGTGAAGGATGTGTATTTCTTGTTCTTTACATGAAGCCTCACAGAGGGACGAGACTTGTAATATTATTTAGTTAAATTATTATCTGACGCCTGTGATATATTGATCTTATATATTTCACAGAAAAAGTGATAATAATTCCTCTAGA
>NW_015713312.1:0-260 GCF_001515625.1 Sinocyclocheilus rhinocerous
ACTCAAAACAAGATTTTTAAAATTGTGAAATTAATATTAATTAAAAAAAATATTATTAAGCATTATATACATGTAATATTAATATTATTACATGTATTTCTTATTGCAGTTCTTATTCTTGTATTGCAGTTGGCTTCAAAAGATGTTTAAAGGGCTGTCAACCAGTTTGTGGGTTACGATCTTATAAAGTTACCACAGTATGAAGTGCCATATTGTTTTGCATAGGATGTAGAAAAGCAGAAAGGAAGAACCAAAAACAG
>NW_015713313.1:0-260 GCF_001515625.1 Sinocyclocheilus rhinocerous
ATTTTTCCGGTTTTTGATTATTCGGACGTTTTGTTGGACATTCTATTCGGAGGTACAGCTGTGTTGTTCAAACGCGTGTACAGACGCAAAAGAGGGAAACGTGCCGGCGCCCTGGTTAAGCTCCACGCGCGCGGCTTTCGGACTGCACTCCCAAACATTCATCTCACGAATGTCCGTTCCCTTCCTAACAAAACAGACAAACTTCTTCTCCTCATCTGCACCAACAAGGACTTTTCAAACTCTGCTGCACTGTGCTTCAC
>NW_015713314.1:0-260 GCF_001515625.1 Sinocyclocheilus rhinocerous
ATGTCAGATCTGTGTGTGAATATGCCTGTATTTACTTTCCAGCCCAGCAGTTCGGCGAGAGCCATGCAGCCGTCATCACAGGTGCTCAGGTAAGCCACATCTCTGTGAACAATTAATAAAAATCAATACAATCTTCTCAGACCCCACTAACACCTGTATGCATATTCACACCATTTTTAAAGTTTGGAAGACATTTTTTGTTTTTTGAACATTTTATTCACTTACGATGCATTAAATTGATTGAAAACTCTTTTAATGAT
>NW_015713315.1:0-260 GCF_001515625.1 Sinocyclocheilus rhinocerous
TTAATGTTACTTGCTCACTTTCCCAGTAATGCTGTGCTAACTAGTATTTTCATCCCGCAGCGGCGCTGGAAGACTTGCGTGGAGACTCGTGAAGACGAAAAGCCATAAAAGTGCGTAAAATTGTTAGGTCAACTTTAAACCACAAGTAATTATTTGTTTTATACCACCAATGTTATTTGCAAGGTATAAATACGTTTGAGTTAATACATTTCTGTAAGAACATGGAGGTGGACTATTTTTGTCATTTAGGTTAATATTGA
>NW_015713316.1:0-260 GCF_001515625.1 Sinocyclocheilus rhinocerous
TGTTTTGGGACCTGGTATGGATTAAATCCAATGATCAAGGTTTTTCCCCCATACTATATTTATATAAGATTTAGAAACAAAGCATCTAATTTTTGCAATATTTTTGAGATGATAATATGCTGATTTAGTCTTGCTGTGCTTAGTTCGACATTGAAAGCATGAAGGTGGTCTTTAAAGATGTTATATTCACATCGAATCACATGTGTGTTCTGATGTGTGCATCTCTTTCTGACAGAGACAGATCTAGATTAGTTGTAGGA
>NW_015713317.1:0-260 GCF_001515625.1 Sinocyclocheilus rhinocerous
GCCTTTGCTTTCGTTGAAGCCATCAGACTGCATTATTTGAACTTAGTTTGAATTAATTATGCTTAACAGCAGAATTCCTGAAGAAAACTGCATTACCCATAATTCTGCAGTACAATCTCCACCAATCATTGATTGATTGATTGATTGATTGATTGATTGACCAATCATTATATTGACATATAAGGAAATGTATTGGCCAATAAATCAATCAATACATAAATAAATACACCTGATTCCAATAGATTTTCCACACTTTTTCC
>NW_015713318.1:0-260 GCF_001515625.1 Sinocyclocheilus rhinocerous
AGACTGTGCTTATGCAGACAGCGAGGAAATGGTTAGAGATCGCATAGTGTTTGGCATTCACTCTCCGCGTGTGCGGGAGAAGCTGTTGAGCATTGGCTCTGAGTTAACTGTAGACAAGGCCATGGATATAGCCAGGTCACACGAAGTTGCACAATCTCAGCTGAAAACGTTTGCAAACAGCGCATACAACCCCCGTGATCAAGCAGTACACGCTGTCACTACCCAGAAAGAGTCGCAGAAGCGAGCAGGGAAGGCTGGAA
>NW_015713319.1:0-260 GCF_001515625.1 Sinocyclocheilus rhinocerous
AACAATGTATTGCGACATTTTATGGCATCATTTCTGTATAAACCGCATTACATCGATGTAGTCTATTTATTTTTAAATGTTTACATACGGTTACTGTTACCTTCCCAGAATAAAACGTGTAAATGGAGGAATGGGCTCACATTTCACCACTGCCAGTTTGCAGTGCGGTTTATTTAAAATGTTATATCGATATCATCTATATATGTATAAAATTTGTATTATCAATGCTTAACTGCAATGTGTTGCGCCATGCCTGTAAT
>NW_015713320.1:0-260 GCF_001515625.1 Sinocyclocheilus rhinocerous
AGAGATGCTTCATTCCGATCTTATCAACACGCAGCAAAAACAAAAGACACAGATCCTTCAGAACGATAACGTCTCTTCCTGTGCTCCAAAACAAGCTTCATCAGATTCTGCGGTGAGTTGCACAACACTGATTTCACTTTATTCGTGCACAAACAAATGTCACATAATCACCGCCAGTGAGTTTATGAAATGTTTTAGATTCTCTACATTAAAGTGGTCATATGATGCGATTTCAATTTGTCCTTTCTCTTTGAAGTGTT
>NW_015713321.1:0-260 GCF_001515625.1 Sinocyclocheilus rhinocerous
AGAGTTGCCTTCACCAATATGGCGGCGACGTTGACGTGCGGTCGACCTAATTTCTGTTACATGTAAAACTTTCTATGCTATTTAATGTTCTCCTAAATGTGTATCATTTATGTTACTTTGACAAAAGATGCATCATATTCATAACTCATCATATTCATAACTGTCTTTAACTCCTTGCAGCACATTTCTCTTACTGGTAAATTGGCTGAACGAAATTACCGGTATTTTTGAAAAGGTCCTGTTCACACATGATCTCTTAA
>NW_015713322.1:0-260 GCF_001515625.1 Sinocyclocheilus rhinocerous
AAACAAAGAGCAGACGCAAGCCAGGCCGATAGCCATCGTCCGCAATGATGATGCGGCTACGAGAACCGACGGCTCAGCTGCTGCTGCTTCTTCATTGCGAGCCTCCCAGAGCCGCGGGTCCGCGCGTGGTGCCTCGCGCTGGTTATCAGGTGGAGATGGAGCGCGCGCCAGAGGATCACGCGGGCGCAGGAATCAGACGGAGCAGCTGCAAACATCAGTCAACGGCACCGACAGACCCGCGCTGGACGATGAAATGATGG
>NW_015713323.1:0-260 GCF_001515625.1 Sinocyclocheilus rhinocerous
TGAAGACTATTTGAGCTTTATTAAAACTATTTTGCACTGATTTGTGTTGGTTACATTTTGTTCCTTTGTGCAGGTGCAGTCTTTAAGTCTGTATAAACATCAACAAGCTGAAAAATAAAAGTTTTTTTTAGATAATGTAATCTTGATAAAATTGATTTCATAAAATTGGTATAGGAAAAAGTATCGTTCAAGAACCGGTATCGATATCGAAATTTTTTTTACGATACCCAGCCCTAGGGTATTGTGTACTTGTTTGCTGT
>NW_015713324.1:0-260 GCF_001515625.1 Sinocyclocheilus rhinocerous
AGCCAAAAAAGATTCACAGGATTATGAATGTAGGCTACCTGAAAGAGATGCACGGGCTTCATCTTTTTTTCTTTTTCTTTTCTCAGTGCCAGATCGCTGATGTCTTTTCACAGCATAGTTGTCCATCAATTATAATCATTTGCATTCAGCCGCAAACATGAGGTGTGAGTGCTTTTTTTAAATTTTTTAATTTTTTAATGAACTGCGAGCGGTCGCGGGCGCAGATGCGGGAATGGTGCATCACGTGTGCTTAGCCTACT
>NW_015713325.1:0-260 GCF_001515625.1 Sinocyclocheilus rhinocerous
AGCTCGGCGTCCATGTCTGGCTTGGGCTCGCTATTCTCCGTAGGTGGCAGGGGGGCGGGGTCATTGATTGAGCCTGACAGCTCCTCTGTGTTGGAGGCAGCCAAAGACAAGCTGTCATCAAGCGCGTCACACTCGCTCCCACCAAACCAGACCAGATCGCTTGCAGCCGTGGAGGGATACTGGTCTGGCTGGGAGAAGAGGACGGGTGAACCCTCTCTCTGAGAAGAGAGCAAGGCACGCGGCGTGAGCTCGCTCGTCTC
>NW_015713326.1:0-260 GCF_001515625.1 Sinocyclocheilus rhinocerous
AAAAAGCCATACACATACATGACCAACTCCCTCAGTCCAAATGATACCAGAACATGAATTCAAATTACAGTCCATATTACAGTTATTTTATACATGCTTGGGGCAAATAAAAAAAGACAAGAAAGGCAGGTGAACGAGAGGAAAACAACATAACAGTGATTTCTTAATCAGCTTTTGCATGTGTTGATAATGTGCATCTGTCTGTGAGTAAGAAGGATACGAGAAGTGAAAGGCAAAACTGGGGAGAGATGAAGAGACGG
>NW_015713327.1:0-260 GCF_001515625.1 Sinocyclocheilus rhinocerous
AAAAAGCCATACACATACATGACCAACTCCCTCAGTCCAAATGATCCCAGAACATGAATTCAAATTACAGTCCATATTACAGTTTTTTTATACATGCTTGGGGCAAATAAAAAAAGACAAGAAAGGCAGGTGAAAGAGAGGAAAACAACATAACAGTGATTTCTTAATCAGCTTTTGCATGTGTTGATAATGTGCATCTGTCTGTGAGTAAGAAAGATACGAGAAGTGAAAGGCAAAACTGGGGAGAGATGAAGAGACGG
>NW_015713328.1:0-260 GCF_001515625.1 Sinocyclocheilus rhinocerous
AGCATTAAAGATGTCTATAGGATAAAAAAAGAAATGAATAATAATGCAAGTAGTCATTAATCTTATAATATTTACCCAGATGTTAATGGGTTTTTAATGAGATCAACATATCTGCAGTGGTTTAGACAAATATGTAATAGAGATATATAAGCATATGTGTGTGTGTTTATAAATGTATGCACATTATGGATATATACTTGTCTCAGATTCTATATTATATTTACTAGGGATGCACCGATACCACTTTTTCCAGTACTCGC
>NW_015713329.1:0-260 GCF_001515625.1 Sinocyclocheilus rhinocerous
AGCTGAAGCTGGACGTTTGGACAATTACACTAAAACAGCTTTGACTGGAGAAAACACTCTAAACGATCAATCAGAGACAGAAGACATGCAGGAGATTTGATCATGCTGATCATTTAGAAGCCTTAGAATATGGCTTTATAGGGTTAAGGAATAGCAGATGTCTTTTATTGTGCTTTTTGAGAGTAAAACTCAACATCCACTTTCTCTGCATGAAAACAGACCTCAAACGTTCGCCAAAACAACATTATTCCTTTAACAAA
>NW_015713330.1:0-260 GCF_001515625.1 Sinocyclocheilus rhinocerous
TAATCACATTTTGTTGCTTTGCAGCCTGAAATGAAGATGGACACCGTTTTTGTTTTATCTAGCTGTATTTACTCAACTTATAACTTCCAAATGAAAGATATAACACCAACATGTCAGAAATAAAAAAAATAAAAAAAATAAAAACAAACAGAACCACTGAGTTGGAAAACGGATCACCCCTTTGTGTCAGTATTTTGATGAACCACCTTTTGCTTTTGTAACCAAGGTTACTAAAGCCCATATTAAACCTGTAAAAGAAA
>NW_015713331.1:0-260 GCF_001515625.1 Sinocyclocheilus rhinocerous
AGTGAACTCAAAGCTTCTTGGGAGAACGCAAAATTTTAGCAAGGCGAATGCAAAGTTTCTAAGGGGGAACAGAACTTTTACAAAAGAACACAACACTTTTGTGAGAGAATGCAAAGATTTTTGGAGGAAAGCAAACGTTTTCAGAGAACGCAAATGCTTAGAAATATAATTTTTGTGTAACTGATTGTGTCACGCCAGTTTGATTATTCAGAAGGCAATTTTTTATGAATTACATTTTTGTACACTATGTTTCACCTTTT
>NW_015713332.1:0-260 GCF_001515625.1 Sinocyclocheilus rhinocerous
CCCTGTAGGCCGGAGCAGGAACTGTAAGGGCCAATTCACACACGTCGTTCACACTCCTCTATTGTCTGAATGCCTGCTGTTCCAGAGAGGCTCTTCTAAACTCTTAAAACATACCTATTCGCGAACATCCAGGAGGACCTGATTACAGTGAGGCAAAATAATGTCTGAATTATTAGCATTATTATTTCACTCTAATGCTAAATACTGCAGGACAAATACTATATAAATTAAATTTGTGTGTGTTTGTGTACATCTACACA
>NW_015713333.1:0-260 GCF_001515625.1 Sinocyclocheilus rhinocerous
TTCAGGGACTGGAGCCCTCCTTGGGCTAAACACGGGGACAGGAGCTCTCACGGGCCTAAACTTGGGAACTGGAAACCTCTCTGGGTTATACTCGGGAACAGGAGCCCTCCGTGGGCTTAACGGGATATCCGGAGCCCTTCCTGGGCAGAACTGTGGATCAGGAACCCGTCCTGGGCTAAACGAGGGATCAGGAGCCCTCCCTGGGCTTAACTGGAGATCTGGAGCCCTCCCTGGGCTTAACTGGGGATCTGGAGCCCTCC
>NW_015713334.1:0-260 GCF_001515625.1 Sinocyclocheilus rhinocerous
AGTGCCCTTCAGAGGGCGATATATCCCGTTTGGAATGCACCGAATGAGGAGTGAGCTTAAATAGGGAGCTAATGAGTTGATTAATATTAAACAGGTGCAGGTGACGGAGTGTGCATAGGAGGGAACCAAAGGGGATTCTGGGAAATGTAGTGCTGGAGACTGGGCTGATGAATGGGGATTGTGACAAACACAACATGTTAAACTGTCTTCCTTATAAAACTGATGCTCAATATACTGCACTTGCAAATGAGTATTTTGAA
>NW_015713335.1:0-260 GCF_001515625.1 Sinocyclocheilus rhinocerous
CCCGACATCTCCTCCGCGTCTGACGCTATTAGAGACATGCTGTCAACTAATAGCTTGTCCTCCATTACACCGAACGAGATCATGTCGCTCGCATCCGCCGAGGGACGCTGGTCTGAGTGTTCAAAGAGGACGGGAGAATCCTCTCTGCTTGGTGAAGGCGAGGCATGCGGGATCTGGGCCGCCGTGAGCTTGCTCGTAGCCAAGCGCTTAGTCCCCTTGCCCCGCTGTTTTTTCCTCACAGGTCCCTGGGAGGAAGAAAA
>NW_015713336.1:0-260 GCF_001515625.1 Sinocyclocheilus rhinocerous
AGGAAGCTCCGCGGTCGAGTTGAAAACAGGCTACCTATTAGTAAATTGGGTTTCTTGAACGGTCGGGTGTTGGTGTTTTGCTTCCTCTTAACTTTTTTTACACACGTTTGGTCTTCTGGTGCAGAGTTGATATATGAGAAAGTTCTAGTGAAAAAGTTTGTCGGATGATAAAAGCTACTATGAGGTTTATTTAATGCCTAAAAGCATTTTTAATAGCCTTTTCCTGGTTATGTCAACTGGAAAGAGGCCAAAATAGTTTC
>NW_015713337.1:0-260 GCF_001515625.1 Sinocyclocheilus rhinocerous
TGTGTGTGTGTGTGTGTGTGTGGGCTAATGGCGGGCTCTGTGTGAGGATTAGGGTGAGAGGAATATCAGATGTGTTTCTGATGAGGTGGCGAGCTCTCCTCTCCTCTCTTCTCCTCTGTATCTGGTTCTCGCTCCGCTGTGGCTCCTCCGGCTCTTTGAAGTAGAAACTCCACTTTAAGTAAACGCCTGACTGCCGTCCCCTGCACTTCTCGCGCTTGTCTCGCAGTAATTGCCTTATTTCATCAAAGCAGGTGAAGGGC
>NW_015713338.1:0-260 GCF_001515625.1 Sinocyclocheilus rhinocerous
AGTAATGATGCTGAAAATTTAGCTTTGCATCACAGAAATAAATTGCATTTTAAAATCTATTACAGTAGAAAACACTTAAACATCAAACAAATGCACCCTTAATCTTAGTGACACCAAAATATTGTACGCTAGTGTTTATGTCACTCATTTACAGAAACTCGTGTGTCTTTTATTTTGAAAGTTGTGCTTTCTTGTCTTTATTGATTAGTTAATTAAGGCCATGTCCACATGTACACGGGTATTTTTATAAACTGAGTTTT
>NW_015713339.1:0-260 GCF_001515625.1 Sinocyclocheilus rhinocerous
AAGAAAGAAAGAAAGAAAGAAAGAAAGAAAGAAAGAGAAAAAAAAGAAAGAAAGAAAGAAAGTGATAGAAGCAAGGCATCTCATTGCCTTTCTCCTCTCTCTTTAATTACAACCAGTCTACCATATCGGAGAGGAAATTAATTATTCACCTAATCTGCGACAGGAAGAAATACACGTCTAATGAAACAGACCGCCAGTGCAACAAACAATAAGACACATAGAACACAAAGCCATAAATAAGCAACCAAAACACTGCAATA
>NW_015713340.1:0-260 GCF_001515625.1 Sinocyclocheilus rhinocerous
AGGTTGATGGTAAGACCTGCTGGGCATTGCTGCCTGACGCACCTCTGCCAGTGCCAAATTACCAGCCGCAGGGTCATCAGCTAGGAGCCACCCTTCACCAATGTTTCACCCCGTTAGTCCCAGAACATCTCAGGGTGGTGGGGCAGCGGACAGGGACGTCTCCCAGTCGCTCCCTGCGGCTGGATTTAGATCTCTGGTTCCTATGCCTTGAGGCGTCTCCGCACCCCAACTCTTATCATTCCTCCTCAGCCAAAGCCAAA
>NW_015713341.1:0-260 GCF_001515625.1 Sinocyclocheilus rhinocerous
CAAAAGGGCTCAACAGTGGTTCAAATTTTGATTTGCCCTGCCACACACAAAAAAAAAAAAAACTATTGTTTTATCATTGTTTTTTTCAATACCAAATTTATAGATAGGCCTACCTGTTAAATTTTACAATTCTCGATTCCAATTGAAGACAAACAATAGCACAAATAGCCTAAATAAATTAATTAATAGAACAAATATAAAAATTAAACAATGCCTTAGGTTTTTGAGTTTGTAGGTATTCAGGTACAGAAATTGAATAA
>NW_015713342.1:0-260 GCF_001515625.1 Sinocyclocheilus rhinocerous
CAAAACTGAAGGGGCCGCATGTGAAGCAGGCCCAGAGGAATCACATAGGTGGCAGCCGCCATAAGGCCGAGCAACCTCTGAAAAAACCTTTAGGGGGCGTGTCGTCCGCGGTTTGAGAGACGCCGCCAATCGCTGAATAGTCAGGGATCTAAAATTGTTCCCAGAAAGACAGCTCGCTGTCTGGGCAACAGCTGACTTTTATGCAGGTTGATGATCAACCCGAGGCACTCTAAGTGGCTGAGTAACAGCTCTCTGTGAGC
>NW_015713343.1:0-260 GCF_001515625.1 Sinocyclocheilus rhinocerous
CAAACCGATGAGCACCTGTATCCATTAGTGACAGCGTGTAGTATTATCTAAAGCACGGCGGCCACATGGACTCTATTAGAATTATCATGGAAATGCATCGCCACATGACATAAATCCCATCTGAAGTCAGTCCATTTCCTGCAGATTTTGTAAAAGGGTCCTTGTTGAAATGTTTTGCAGTGAAGAATGCAGAAAATGATCAATGGATGAGAATTGTGTTGAAATGTAAAGCCCTACTGGTCAGTAGAGTTGTGTGCAGT
>NW_015713344.1:0-259 GCF_001515625.1 Sinocyclocheilus rhinocerous
TAAGGGGGTCTGAATACTTTCCGTACCCACTGTATATACAGCACCCTCACTATTTTAAGAAGTACCCTCAGTGATTTGATTTTGGAGCCGGGCCTGCATTAGGCTACAGTGGTTTGAGCACGTTTGACCAGAGACTAGAGCGCAGTTAAAGAGCGGTGTATTTATGTGATTGACGGGGCGCCGTCTTGAGAAGCGAGAAAGCTTCGGAAAATGTCTCATAAAAAGGACGAGGACGTGAATGGTTTTTACAAGTCGGAAT
>NW_015713345.1:0-260 GCF_001515625.1 Sinocyclocheilus rhinocerous
CAAATAAGGAAAACAGGAACTCAACGGGAACATACACGTGACACACTTGAAATGTTACATGTTTACTTGAAATGAACATTTTTACAATAAATCCATATTTATTGCTCCATATGTTCACTCAGTCACTTAGTATATGTTCACTTGTGTATATTTCACAATACATAATCTGTGGAAACAAGTTGTGAGAAGTAAAGTAGAACTTTCTGGGACCCCATTTCACCCTAACAGCTGTTCCCTAGGTTTCCTACCGACAACAATAC
>NW_015713346.1:0-260 GCF_001515625.1 Sinocyclocheilus rhinocerous
AGTGGGTTTTAAAGATTATTTGTTAAATATAACAAATAATTGTGTTGCTCAGTCCAATTGTTACAGCAGACATTAGATGTGATGTATCAGGATATGTGCTGTCAAGGTAGTGAACTATCCAAAACACAAACGATTATAAACAAATCATTCTCAAAATGTAACATAGTATGCCATATTTAGTTTGATCTGCCTGTTTAAAAGTCTGCGCTGACCAACAGGCCCCCATCTTCACACAGATCTTCAACAGATCACTGGAGCTG
>NW_015713347.1:0-260 GCF_001515625.1 Sinocyclocheilus rhinocerous
CAAATGGAAATCACTTCCGTGAAGTGACCATCACATGTTCCCTTCACTAACGTGGTTGTATTTCCCTATTAGTGCTACTGGATCTTAGCGCAGCATATCGACCACAACATCCTTTTGAGTAGACTACAAAATTATGTTGCAATAGTGGAATTGCATTGTCATGTTTCAAATCTTACTTATCTGACCGTCATCAATCCGTAGCAGTGAATGGTGAAATATCATATCGATCACAAGTACAGTATGGAGTGCCACAAGGCTCA
>NW_015713348.1:0-260 GCF_001515625.1 Sinocyclocheilus rhinocerous
CTGCTGTATCTTTGCAATGGCTGTAGAAATGGTTGTTCATTCTTGATTTGGGTACGGCACAGACATGTTACAGGTAATATAATATGTTCAAAAAGTCATGGCAACAAACGACTTTCTAAGTCAGTTTAAGTTGAAACGACTTTCACAATAATTTTGATTCAACTTAATTCATGTTTTACTGTTAATTATTGTCATTGTAGGCTTAGGCTTCTTTGTTTCTATTAATTTTAATGAATATAGTTTTATTTATTTTTTGTTAC
>NW_015713349.1:0-260 GCF_001515625.1 Sinocyclocheilus rhinocerous
GCGGCTTTAATTGTGATGACATAAAGCAGAGAGTGAAGTTATTTAGACATGTGAAAAGCCAAAATCAAGAGATGCTAAGTTTTGTATCTCTAACCCTAATTTGTTAGTGCAATCCGTTGCAATGCAGCCGTCTTATGAGGTTCAAACCACTCAAGCCACAAACTGTGTGTCAGGTTAAGGAGACATCTAATATGTGCACTTCTGGGGTTCTCCAGGAATGTGAATGACAACCATCTATTTATCCATTTCCTAAACCTCTT
>NW_015713350.1:0-260 GCF_001515625.1 Sinocyclocheilus rhinocerous
CAACGGACAGACAGAGCGCCTGAATCAGGAGATCATCCGGTTCCTGCGGTCGTATTGCCAGCAACAACAATCAGTGAGTGACCTGAGAATTACCTTCTACACAAACCAGCACAAACGGAGCACAAACGATTGGGACTATTTTTGCGACGTTTTGCGTTGGGTGGGGGGCCAACTTCATGGAGGTACTTCACGGAGGTCTCATTAGCGACTGTTTCTATTCATAGTTTTCAGTCACGTGACTGGCTCGAAGACCTGGCGGG
>NW_015713351.1:0-260 GCF_001515625.1 Sinocyclocheilus rhinocerous
GGATAATTGAAGGGGTGTATTATGAGAAACCCTCTCTCTCCAGCTGTTCTGAGTGCCAAGTAAAAGGCCGGGGCTCTCCAAGGGTTGAGGCCTGCCAGGACGCCCAAGGCCTCAGCTGGTTTGTGTTGTCCCAGTAGCCCGGGGATGTTCGGTAAACAAACTTCATTTTTTATTCTTTCTCTCCTAGAGTTGCTCATGCATCTAAACACCCCCCACCCCCCCTTCATAAAAAATTTGAAGTGCACACACTGGTGCTGGGC
>NW_015713352.1:0-260 GCF_001515625.1 Sinocyclocheilus rhinocerous
CACAAATCAACATCACTATTCAACATTAATACCGGAACTGAGGAGCAAGGGCAAAAATACAGGGCTTAAATACTATAGGGAGACAAACGAGATAATTAAATCAACACAGGTGAACAGAATTAACTAATCAAGGGAGCATGGAAAACTAGGCCAAAGAGGAAACACAGGAACAGGAAAAACAAACTAAAAGTCTATATCACAACATACACACACAGCAAATACATGAGTGTTAATTTATTGGTGTTACTTGTCAGTGTTGA
>NW_015713353.1:0-260 GCF_001515625.1 Sinocyclocheilus rhinocerous
CACACACACACACACACACTCCAGAACGACGACACGCACTGTGATTAGTACAACCAGGCACCAGAGGAAGCAAAGGAAAACCACTCACCGTCACCTTGGTGATTCTCCAGACGCCACAGGCATTGAGATTGCCTATCAATCACTGATAGTTTTCCCTTTCTGCCTCTCTCCGCCTCCTCCCCGATCCGCCCATCCGCTCAGGTCCGGTGTATGGCTGGGGCGGGGGGAGACAGCGGAGACAAATAGGTCCGTATTTAGGG
>NW_015713354.1:0-260 GCF_001515625.1 Sinocyclocheilus rhinocerous
AGGTTCTTCTATGTCATCGTGAAGCACCTTTATTTTTAAGAGTGTTGGATGACCTAAGGGTAGATTTTCAGAAAATGTTCATTTTGGGGTGGACTATTCCTTTAAAAATCTGAGTCGGTGGAGGATATGAACCCTCCTTATGCCTTTATCATGCTACTTTTCAGTCTTTAAATCTTACTGGTGCCTGTTGTGTTGTCTCAGCCCTGTTGCCTTGGTGACCTTTGCACTTGACATTTGCATGATTCACATGTGTAGAGTGA
>NW_015713355.1:0-260 GCF_001515625.1 Sinocyclocheilus rhinocerous
CACACTTAGAGCCGCACATTATATCGTCTGATACTAAACAAAAAATATTAGGGAATATTTTCTTAAATTTAAGCAGTAAAGTCTGTCTATGGCAGATTACAAAAGCATGAAATGTCTACTGTGCATTAAATTGTTTTGCTGCCTGATCTCGCTTGATTCAGGTTCAATTCTGCACTGGATCTTAGTATGAACAGTGATTTTTCACACTAGATTCGTAATATCATCAGCTGTCTGTAATGATGTTTCTGTGCTTCTGCTGT
>NW_015713356.1:0-260 GCF_001515625.1 Sinocyclocheilus rhinocerous
CACACGCACACACTTACTCATATTCATATGATTGCAGCATGCCATTATTGTGTGCAATAATACATGTCAGTGAATGGCCGAGGGTGTAAGAGGAGAGAGTGAGGGAATAAATGGGAAAGGTGAGAGGTTGAAAGCTAGTCTGCTGCCTGTTGCCTGCCAAGGTCTTGTAATCAGCCATCGTGAGTGCGGCCCTGACTCGTGTCCATTCCCATGGAGCTGTTATTCTGCTTGTCTGGTAATGTGAGAGTTGGGCTGGGACA
>NW_015713357.1:0-260 GCF_001515625.1 Sinocyclocheilus rhinocerous
CACAACACTAGATGACTGTCAATATAGCCTGACTAGTTTAATGCATTCCTTTTATTATACCTTTATGATGCTTTTAGTATAGCACCACTCACTTTCATCACTTTACGTATTTCTCTTTTGTGTTGTTTCATGGTACACTCTCAGAAATAAAGGTACAACAGCTGTCACTGCGGCGGTACCTTTTCAAAAGGTACATATTTGTACCTAAAGGGTCAATTTTGGTACCTCAAAGGTACATATTGGTACTTAAAGTGTACATA
>NW_015713358.1:0-260 GCF_001515625.1 Sinocyclocheilus rhinocerous
CACCACCTTCTGTGAGCGCAGGAACTTGATGTGACAGGGAACAGCTCGATCTGTGATATCACGGACAAAAATTATGCCACTCTTTTAATCCTATTCAATTTGGACTGACAGACAAATCCTATATAAGTAAAAGTAAAGTTACAAGAAAAGCCCACTTAAGAATTCAAACCAGCAACCTTTTGGTTACCTGATTTATAACCTCTAGGTCAGTGTGTGTTTTACCTTGCTCGTCATTGAGGCCTAGCTGCCCGGCGCTGTTC
>NW_015713359.1:0-260 GCF_001515625.1 Sinocyclocheilus rhinocerous
TTGCGATACTGTAAGCAAGGCGATATATTGGGATATTTCTAATATTAGGAATAGGATATTTTAGGAAAGCTGTCATTAAGAAGACTTCACCATATGTAAACCTTAAAAAAAACATTTATTTAACCAGAACACAGTGGGATCTGCATTTGCATTAATTAGTCCCTGTACCATTCAACGTCATTGAACCACTTTTTGTGCAGTACGAGTAAAGGGGGAACAGGGCCGCTGCTGGCCAAATGGGTGCCCTAAGCAGAATAGTA
>NW_015713360.1:0-260 GCF_001515625.1 Sinocyclocheilus rhinocerous
CACTCAGACGGATGCTCTGCTTTTCCACTGAAGCACTCTGACAGAGATGAACTGAAAATAGACAGGCTGTTTTATTTACCTGTACAGTCAGATTTTAGTGTTTTCCCTTGCAATGACTTGTACGCTTTTTTTTTTAAATAATAGAAAGGGCAACTGAATCCTTTTTTGAATTGCATGTAATTCTATTCATTGAAAGTATATCAGTATAATCATAATATAATTACAATAATATATAATCAGACTGCTGCCAATTGTATGCT
>NW_015713361.1:0-260 GCF_001515625.1 Sinocyclocheilus rhinocerous
AGCAAAGTTTAGATGGATGACGATTGTAATGGAGGTAAAGACAATTACAGTGACACACAGCAATCGTACAATATTAGACGCGCAAGTCTGTTAATTATGTGCAAACAAACAGACCATGTATTTGCACTCTTTGATAGCTTTTTTTTACATGAGCACATTTCAGTATGGTCACATATCTGGCAAATTATTTATAATGGACACTTGCCGAAGAAACTTGTTTTTATAGGAGTTTGCAATGGTCAGTGGTGTTTATATACACA
>NW_015713362.1:0-260 GCF_001515625.1 Sinocyclocheilus rhinocerous
CAAAGCGAATCTCGACGCAGCTCGAGTTCCTGAAGGGGAACTAAAATTATTATTAATAACTTCCATATAATTAATAGCGTCCATAAATTTAGGAAGATTTCATTTAATTAATTTGACTACATTTTTAATTTAGCAGAATATCTGAGCTGCAAAATTGTCTGTGCAATGAAATTGTCTTCAGACCTTTTTCCAAGTTTTCTGAGTGAAAGAGAAAGATTTTTTTTCTGGAAATCTTTCCTTTCACCAAAGTACTCTTTCAA
>NW_015713363.1:0-260 GCF_001515625.1 Sinocyclocheilus rhinocerous
TATTCCTGTATGCTGCATGTATGCAGATTGATCTCTCTGCCAAGCCCAGGCATGGTGGATCATGCCTTCATTGTGCTTCAGCTGCTTTGTGTTGGTACACTGTCTTCGTTCAGTCTGCGTTCTTTAACAGTGACGTGAGCGTGTGTCCTGTCTTTTTCTGTAACACCTGCAAGTGTCTGAGCCTGTCTGTTATCAGAAGTGACATAAGGCTGCCAGCCCCTTCCCCATAGCCGTGATCCCATGCCCTTAGACAACACATC
>NW_015713364.1:0-260 GCF_001515625.1 Sinocyclocheilus rhinocerous
ACATCAAAATGCACCCACATTTTTATCTAGAATGGTTTTGGACTTAAACTGTGCATGATCAGTGCATATTTCTCAGACGAGATGACTTTTCAATGGAGAAAGCAATATCATGGATAAAGGATTTTATTTTTTATTTTAGCCAGAAGAAATGGTTTGAAGTTAACACAAAAAAAAACACTCATCTACATCTTGGATGGCCTGAGGGTGAGTAAATTTTCAATTTTGGATGAACCATTTCTTTAACTTTTGATACAGAAACA
>NW_015713365.1:0-260 GCF_001515625.1 Sinocyclocheilus rhinocerous
CACATCAGTGTTAACTCAGCGGTAGAGTTACTCTCACGGGACACTTCACTTATTCGCAATCACAAAAGTACATTATTTGCATGTGTTTTAAAGCCTTGCCGGTTAAACGTTTCATTCGCGTGCTGTTCTGACGTGCGCTTTTTCTGAGCATGTACACATGAAGCGTGCGCAAGCTAAAAACAGCGCCTGATTACTGGACTAAGTTATCTTTAGCCCTAATACTGTCAAAACACACAAGGTTTACATATAGACTCAGTTGG
>NW_015713366.1:0-260 GCF_001515625.1 Sinocyclocheilus rhinocerous
CACTGGCGACTATATAAATTTACATGTTATGACTTAAAAAAACTTGCATTTAATGCCTTTTTTCCTGATTGTTTTGCGACCACGTCATTTGTTTATGTTGACGTAATAAACCGAGACGATGCGCATCAGAGTTTTAGAGGAAAAACAGTCCTCATCTCTGCTGAAGCAGCTCCAGCTGTGCAGCACGAGAGAGACCCAAAATGATGGAGACGTGCGAAGTCAAAGTGCAGTAAAGCAGGGTCTGTTTCGTGCAAAACTTG
>NW_015713367.1:0-260 GCF_001515625.1 Sinocyclocheilus rhinocerous
CATACGATTTAATTTACTCCACAGAACCTATTCAGTCTAAAATAATAATATATTAATATATTAGCTCTGAATAACAGGCTAGTAGGTAAAAATAATTTTATACTAAAATTAATTTCCTTAATAGCAATTATGTTCATTTATTAGACAAATATGAACAATAATGCAAACATGAAATGCATTTGACCAGATTCACTGCATCTTGAACTTGTACACAGCATTATTTAACTACATATTTATTATGTCCTTCAGGTATCATGAAT
>NW_015713368.1:0-260 GCF_001515625.1 Sinocyclocheilus rhinocerous
CATTAAGAAACTTGGCACTTACATGCAAGAAGATAAAATGTCGCACAAATGTTTGAAAAATTACACTTCTCATTTTACATGGCACTCTTCCCATCAAATATCTCGGGTCTAATCTGCAGCATGCAGAATGAGTTCCCATACAGGCAAGGCGAAGACATTTGTTGATCTAAAGCGCTTGGCCGGCGTAGAGTGCTGGTTCTGATCCGTCAGTGCTGGGTGTTCCCAAAGCACAGTGGCAAAGGAATGCAGTATGTAGGGCT
>NW_015713369.1:0-260 GCF_001515625.1 Sinocyclocheilus rhinocerous
ACTTTTCCACAACATTCTAATTTATTGAGATGCACCTGTATTATAGACTACTATAGAAGCCCATCAGCATATATGCAAATAAAAGAGTTGAATAAATAAGTCAAACTTGCCACAAAGGAGGAAATGTTTATTTTCATGTTGATTCAAACACTCACAGCCAGTGCAGTTCTCTTTGTGGGGATGTACAAAACAATGCCAGATTTAATACACCTTCCTTTCAGCATATTGCTTATGTAACTGAATTTAGTTAACACTCATTT
>NW_015713370.1:0-260 GCF_001515625.1 Sinocyclocheilus rhinocerous
CATTCCCATGGTGCACCCCTGCCAGGCTCTAACAGGCACTAGCGTGGACTCTAACAGGCACTAACGTAGGTCAGACAGTTTAATGAGAAACGCTAATCATAGCCAGACCACAAAAATTAATCAGGCCGGAAGAACCAACTGTATGGAGGTGTAACAGTGAGTGGCGCTTAATGGTGAGAAGTGCACTTTATAGACGATTACTGTGATTTATACTTCACTGCATCGAGCTGAAGTCTGCCATTGTTCTGCTGCAGGTAAGC
>NW_015713371.1:0-260 GCF_001515625.1 Sinocyclocheilus rhinocerous
TTATATTCTTTTAATTGAACTTACTGTACAGCACTTATAATAAGATAACGTGATCACAAATCAGCTATTCGAAGGCAATGTTACTTCTCCGATCGCCAGACATTTTATTGACTCTAACATGATATAAAACAACTTAAATGTATAGACATTGAAGAAGTGAAAGTTTCTCGCCGTGATGGAGATATTGATAAAAATAAAAAAAAACGTTTACAAAGAGAAGCATTCTGGATGTTTGATTTAAAGACATTGTCACCTTTAGA
>NW_015713372.1:0-260 GCF_001515625.1 Sinocyclocheilus rhinocerous
CATTGCTCCAGTCTTCAGTGTATCACGATCCTTCAGAAATCATATAACGCTTCAAATAAGATTTAAAGATTTAAATAAATTATATTATAATTTTGTATTAATGAAGGGCCAAACAGGAAATAATTATCTGAAATCTCAACATATATTTATAAATCCTGAATATGAAGTATATGGCCAAATTTTAGGACCATTAACATTTTTTACATTTAAACTAGCATAAATAAGATCTAGAACATCAAATACTTTCATAAATAATATAT
>NW_015713373.1:0-260 GCF_001515625.1 Sinocyclocheilus rhinocerous
CAGAAACACGAGGAGCTGAAGCCCTACCAGTGTCAGCTCTGCTACTACGACAGCAAACTCCTGCACGAGCTGGAGATCCACCTGAGCCAGGAGCACAAGGTGTGTCCTCTAGGGCTGGGAAAATAAGTCGATGCATCGCCAATCGAGAAATTAATCGCAATGTATTCGGAAGGTCTCAGAATTGATCCACGAATTGATTCTGCATCGATTTATCGTCACAGCCCTACACTCAGTGGCGTAGCGCAAATCCGCGGGGGGGG
>NW_015713374.1:0-260 GCF_001515625.1 Sinocyclocheilus rhinocerous
CAGACACTATACAATCAGATCTCATGTACAGTAACAATAGGATCTTATATATCATAATAAGTATAATCAGCGATATGTTAGCCATAGTCAAAAAAGATATTGACATCAAGAGTTTTGTCCTCTCACAGCGCTCCACCCAGCGTAACCCCACACTTTTGGATCTCAACAAGCCAGAACCAGCCTCAAGATTCATTGGTTTTTGAGTAGACTCTTGGGATTCATTGACTTTGTGCAGACCAGCACGTACTTGTGTTTTCACA
>NW_015713375.1:0-260 GCF_001515625.1 Sinocyclocheilus rhinocerous
CACACACACACACACAGACAGACAGACACACACACACACAGACACGCACGCACGATTTTTGTTACTGGCTGTAACAATATGACAAAATTGAGCCAGAAGACTGAAAAAAGAGGTTGAAATCAGATTGATTAACCTGATAAAGCATTCCTGTTCATATTTGTTACATTTGATGATGTCATACTTTGATGTTGTGTAATACAATGTCTTTCTTTGTGTTCAGGTTTGACTGATTAATGCAAAAACTGACATTTCAGACCAAC
>NW_015713376.1:0-260 GCF_001515625.1 Sinocyclocheilus rhinocerous
CAGCGTTTTCGTACACGTCATCCAGGTAGATAGGAAAAACTGTACGATGCCAGTACAGGAAACTGCAGTCGCATTGCACTTTGACTCTGAGGAGAGAGGATATCCCATCATGCACTTACAACACAGTCACAGAGGTCACAAAATAAAAATCTTCTATTGCCAATCAAAACTAGTTAAACTAATTCAGGGCTCACCGCTCTCTTAATTCACTGATTAAGTCCAGCTTTTTCAGCACAAGCTGTAAAGGCAGGAGCTCCTCG
>NW_015713377.1:0-260 GCF_001515625.1 Sinocyclocheilus rhinocerous
CACCAGGACGGAGCACCTCACAGATGAGGAGAAGGCCAGGATAAAGAGTAATTAACCCACTTTAAGATTTACACTATAAATATCATACCCCTTTTCTACCAAAATGGTGCTGGTGCTCGACCGGGAACTGCAAATCTCTCTCAGAACATCCCTGTGTTCCCACTTGAGTAATGAACTGTGATCTAATTAACGTTATTACGGTACATAACTAGTATAGTATAGGGATGTAACGGTATGAAAATTTCTTATCACGATTATAG
>NW_015713378.1:0-260 GCF_001515625.1 Sinocyclocheilus rhinocerous
CATCCTAGGTGTATATGATTTTCTTCTTTCAGACGAATAGAAATTTAGTTACATTAAAAATTGTCCTGGCTCTTCCAAGCTTTATAACGGCAGTGGGCGGGTGTTTCTGTTCAACAGTCCAATAAAGTGCATCCATCCATAATACAAAGTGCCTCAAACGGCTCCGTAGCGAATTGATGCATTTTGTAAGAAACATATCCACATTTAAAACGTTCTAACCACTTTTCTGTAGCTTGCGCTAACTGTCGTACGCGGAAGCC
>NW_015713379.1:0-260 GCF_001515625.1 Sinocyclocheilus rhinocerous
ATTTCTCGTCGGTGTGATTGTGGCCCAATGCCGGTGGTGTTGGCTTAGTTTCAGTACCCAGACTCGGGGCAGTACTGGCTCAGTGTTTCAATTCTTGTCGGTGTGATTGTGGCCCAATGCCAGCAGTTCTGGCAGCCGGACTCGGGACATTGTATTTGGGTCGATTCTGGGGTGTCATTCATCCCATGTCTATGCCGAGTCTGGCAACGGCAGCTGGGCCGAGTTATTTCTTCCGGCCTGCCGGATCTGGGCCATTATCG
>NW_015713380.1:0-260 GCF_001515625.1 Sinocyclocheilus rhinocerous
CACGCAATTGCGAGTTATAAAGTCAGAATTGCGTGATATAAACTCAACATTCTGATTTTTTTCTCAGAATTACGAGTTTAAATCTTTAAATTCTGACTTTATAACACGCAATTGCGAGTTAAGTCTGAATTGTGAGATAAAAACACGCAATTCTGATTTTTTTCTCGCAGTTACGAGTTTATATCTCACAATTATGACTTTTTTTCTTGCAATTATGACTTTTTTCTCAGAATTGCGAGTTTAAATCTTTAAATTCTGAC
>NW_015713381.1:0-260 GCF_001515625.1 Sinocyclocheilus rhinocerous
CAGTTATAGCAATCAAACAAAAGCTAAAGTTCAAAAGTCAAGGGTCAGGAGCCCAACTAAAGCAAATACTGATCTCCACTATGGTAACATCAAATGAAACAATAAAGCATCATCATCTAAACCTCTGTTCATTTTCAGTAAGATCTTCTTTAGACGTCTGACAGAAATACAGTCAGTCTGGTTAGTAAAGCATGAAGCTGATAAAGCTGTTTGTGGAGTTGTTTAAATCTTCATTTGATTTCATCTAAGGCTGTGGCTGA
>NW_015713382.1:0-260 GCF_001515625.1 Sinocyclocheilus rhinocerous
CAGTATCGTGGCCATCTCTCTAAACATCATGCAGAAGGTTCATCCCGTCATCTGGTCTCTCAGTAACCTGCCCTTCGACTGCACTCAGGCCATGGCTGTGCCCAAACCCATTGGTAAAATATCATCCTCCTCACTCAGCTCTGCTCTTACTGCACCTGCATGAGCTCCATACAGACATTCATCTCTGGTTTTATGGCAGTGCTTCTCAACAAGGTCTATTGGCACTCCTAGTTTCTGTAAATTAAATAATAATAATAATA
>NW_015713383.1:0-260 GCF_001515625.1 Sinocyclocheilus rhinocerous
CTTTATTGTGGCTTTGGAAAAAAATATGTTCGAAGACGACCAGATCATAAAGGCTTCACGGAAGACCTTTCTCGAATGAGAGCCTGCAAATTCTCTTCACTTCAGGTGGCTTGGAGTGAACTTTGTACATAACTTCTAAAACCAAATAACCTTTCTTGTGTGTTTTTGACACCTTATTCAGTGTTTAAGAACATAAAAACATCCAGGAGATGCCAAATGATGTAATACCTCGAAGCTCGGATTACAGAGACAAATTCCAA
>NW_015713384.1:0-260 GCF_001515625.1 Sinocyclocheilus rhinocerous
CTACTGCTAATCTGGCTTTCAATTTAAGAGGGTTTTGTGCTTCACGGGATGAGTAAAGTGATTAACTCCAACTATACAGGTGCTGCACAGAGAAGCTTGTCCAACATTGGGACGATTAACTGGGGTTAAACCATTAGCACACAGTCTGTCCCGAGACCTGCAGAGGACTTCAGATGAGCCCAAACGCAGGGACGGCCAGGAATAAACCACGCAGACTTAGAAATGCAACCTTTTTTAGTGATTAGTTAGACACACTGAAA
>NW_015713385.1:0-260 GCF_001515625.1 Sinocyclocheilus rhinocerous
GATGTTCTATTTTTCAGCAATATTTTTAATGAACAACCCAGCAGCACCACATCCAGTGGGTTCAACTGGTTAGGCTAACAAAATATTATAATGCAATGACACTTACATCGTCATCGCATCTCATGCGCCGCTGATAAAGCTGCCTCCTTAACGCACAACTAAAATTCGAATGCGACGAATATTTTAAATTAAAAAAATTTGAGGGCTGAGGATGTGGGCTGAAGAAAATGTTCTTTTGAAAAGAGTTATTTTCCAGTGTT
>NW_015713386.1:0-260 GCF_001515625.1 Sinocyclocheilus rhinocerous
GCAGTATTTAGGTTGCCAGTTGTATTGTCTCTGGCCAGCTTGTTGCGGTCTGTGGGGCCACACGGTCTGTGTGTGTCTGCAGTGGTCCTCTGGAAGGGTCCCTGCCACATCCCCCTGTGGTTGCTGGCTGGGGAAGTGTGAACAGTGGGCTCTCGCCCTTGAATTCACCTTGGTTTCGTTTGACTTTACCCAATTGGTGTTTGGAGTTGTCGCGCTGCTGAGCAAGGACTTGGATTTCAGCTCGGGCTGTTTGCAGGTGG
>NW_015713387.1:0-260 GCF_001515625.1 Sinocyclocheilus rhinocerous
CATGCAACATTTAATGCCATGACTATGAATTTAAGACTTTCTGCTGTGATTTAAGCCCTTTTTAGGCCTTAATTTGTGGAAGGGCGAATTAAAATTATTAAAGACCTTTTCATGACTAGCAGAAACCCTGCTTTAGAGCGACAATTCATCTTTTATTAACCTTTATCTTTTTTTAAATACATACCCAACACATATAAACCAAACCTGAATGGTAATTTTAAAGGAGACATATTATGCCCCTTTTTACAATATTTAATATA
>NW_015713388.1:0-260 GCF_001515625.1 Sinocyclocheilus rhinocerous
CCACAGCAAGACAGACACAGTGGAAAGGGAGGGAGGACTTCACTTCTGCGGCTCTCTGTCTGTCTGTGATGTGCATATGCATGTGCATGTGCTGATCAATGTGTGCTACACTGCTGTGCTGCAGAGACGCGAGAAAGACATCGGAACTCCAAAGACTCTCAACATTTCCTTGCTCTATTCTTTTTCTATTCAATCTGTTTTATTATATAATTTTTAAAAAACTTGCTATGTGTACTGTGTTAAGCTAACTGAGACTTGTT
>NW_015713389.1:0-260 GCF_001515625.1 Sinocyclocheilus rhinocerous
CCACGTCCAAACAACAACACAAAGGGAAAAAGCAATGTTCTATTCAACACATTAAAGACAGCCATAAGTTAAAATAAGGAAAATGGGTTATGTGATAAAAAGCCAAGGCTGTTTGGGGAAAAAAAACATGCATATATTAAATTAAAAATTAAATGTAAACTTTGGAAAAAGTTGTGTCAGTTCAAATTAAAGTCTCTTCACACGTGTGGCCAATAACAAATCTCTGTTTGTGGTCAGGGACACTTGAGTGGGATATTAGC
>NW_015713390.1:0-260 GCF_001515625.1 Sinocyclocheilus rhinocerous
CCAATGAATTCGGGTTTGGGCTCTAAATTTAACTGTGCCGCTCGGGTCGGGCATGGTCAGACGATCTCGGGTACGGGTCGGGTTCGGGCTTCGCTTTAAAGCCCATGCAGACCTCGAAGTAGAATCAGTGCTGAAATGTGTTTCTCGCCCGGTTCTTTTTTATGAATGGTGGTGAGAATTTGAGATTAGCACTATCATAAAATATGAATGAATGCATGATGCATTTATATAGCGCTTTATTGTGTATTGTTGTACACCCA
>NW_015713391.1:0-260 GCF_001515625.1 Sinocyclocheilus rhinocerous
CCAGCTCTCCAGATCCCATGTGTCGTCACTGGTCATCCCATGGGGAAAAAAAAAATCACATTACTGTACACTTGCGCACCTACAGTCACAAGGAGCTCTGGATGGATCAAGCGAATTAAGATGGCTTGCTCTACTTCCTGTGTTCAGCTCCTGTATACGTGACATGTGAGCCACTAAACGTTCCCTGTCCCTCCCTCATTATCCTCAGGATCTCGGTCTCTATATCAATCTATCAAAAGTCGCTTCACTGTACTTTGAAC
>NW_015713392.1:0-260 GCF_001515625.1 Sinocyclocheilus rhinocerous
CCCCAGAGGGTTAATGTGATTGCTGTATTGGAGAAACAGTTGAGATATTAAAAATCTCCTTTGTGTTTTTTCTTCACTACTATTATTTTAATACATTACATTTTTTATTTATTTTACATATATTTTACATAGTTTCTATCTAGCTGTTTCTGTTGTGTCCTGTTTTGAGTCAAATTGGCCCACAATGAAAACATGGTCACTATGAAGACACTAAAAATTCATGTAAACACAGCAAACCTCTACTGTAGCTTTTCAGAGGA
>NW_015713393.1:0-260 GCF_001515625.1 Sinocyclocheilus rhinocerous
CCAGCCCTGAACTGGGCCAGAACAAGTTTTAATAGTGCTACCCAAACTCAGCAAACCACATAGAGACCAGACTTTAACCAGAGACCCCAAAACTGAGCCATAAAAAAGCCAAAAAAACAACAACAAATCAGCCACGGCTCCATCGATAGGCAGTAAAACATACAGCTACACCTTTAGACAATTAAGCATCTGTGATTCACACTACTTTAGATTGTGAGGGAAAGAGTTTCTGGCTCAGCTAGGACTCAAACCAGAGATCT
>NW_015713394.1:0-259 GCF_001515625.1 Sinocyclocheilus rhinocerous
TATTATTTATAATAATATAAATAATAAGAATAATCGATTATAAAATAAACAATTATTATTGTATTGCATTTAATATAATATCACTACTAATAACATTTTCTTAACTGTGAGTTTAATATTTTGTATGTCAGAGCCAGAGATCAGTAACTCAAATACACAAACTATACATCTGTAAATAGTATCTGTTTGGTTTATAGCGCCCTCTACTGATGATAATGATTTTTACATGACTATCTATCTATCTATCTATCTATCTATC
>NW_015713395.1:0-260 GCF_001515625.1 Sinocyclocheilus rhinocerous
CCTCACGGATGTACTGCAGCCGATGACAGAATAAAGCTGCAGGATTCACTGTCTGCTGTGCCCGCCGCGCTTTTGACCTCAATTCAGACTACAGTGTCACCGTATCCAAGCAGATACCAGCGTTATCCAAACTCTGCTGTTGAGCTTCTGAGAGCATTTTAATGCCGGAGACAATCAGGCAGATTAGAGTTTTTTCCTGTAGAGTAAAGCTCCTCACTCACTTCAAAACCCACTGAGCTGCCTATGTAGGCGTCATAGGC
>NW_015713396.1:0-260 GCF_001515625.1 Sinocyclocheilus rhinocerous
CCTGAGAGTAGCACATTGAAAAATGGTCGCTCGAGTCGGGCCGGGCTCAGCTAGGGATTGTCTCGTTCCCTCGACGAGCCCAGGGTGGAAATCCCCAGCCAGACCCAAATTAATGAAGCAGTCTGAATCTAAATGGAAAATGTTCTAATTAAAAAGAAAAAAGGACAAAAAAATCCCCAATAATTACTGTACTGGGAAATGCTATGATTCTTTAGACCAGGGTTTCTCAACCTTTTGCCTACTGCGACCCACTTTTTTTT
>NW_015713397.1:0-260 GCF_001515625.1 Sinocyclocheilus rhinocerous
CCCTCAGCTGACAGCAGCTGTCTCCTTCACCTCTGCTCAAAAGAGAAGAATGAGGAGGACAGGCGTGTCGGCTCCAGCTCCTGAGTCCGCTCCAGAAAGGGCTCCAGTTCTCACGTCCAGCCCAAATAGGGCTCCAGTCCCCAAGTCAAGCCCAGAGAAGGCTCCTGCTCCTACACCCAGCCCAGAGAGGGCTCCTGTTCCAAAGTTAAGTCCATAAAGGGCTCCTGTTCCCACGTCCAGCCCAGAGAGGGCTCCTGTTC
>NW_015713398.1:0-260 GCF_001515625.1 Sinocyclocheilus rhinocerous
ATTTGTTTCTTATTTATTTGGTTCCACAGTGTTTGCTGATTTTTATTTAAACTGTGTATTTTTTTTATATCTTACATCAAGTATGCCATGTCTCCAAGCTTTCTTATTCGTTTTGCTAATAAATGTACGTTTCTTATTTATTTGGTTCCAGAGTGTTTACTGATCTTCAGTTTGTATACCTAAACTTTGTGCAAGTTATTTGTTAATTTATATTTGGCATATAACATTGTGTATTTTTATTCGTTTTGGTAATACAAGTT
>NW_015713399.1:0-260 GCF_001515625.1 Sinocyclocheilus rhinocerous
AAAACTGCATTAATAACTCCTGTACTCAAAAAGCCAGCAGCTGATCCAAATATTTTTTGATAGTTTCCGTCCAATATCCAACTTGACATTTTTATCTAAAAGGATTTATCTTTTATCGAAAAGGATCATCTTTCAGTGAATAATCTATATGAACAATTTCAATCAGGTTCCTGTCACAGCACTGAGACTGCCCTTGTCAAAATTTCTTGGTAGCAGCTGACTCAGGACTCCAATCATTTAGCAGATGCTTTTATCCAAAG
>NW_015713400.1:0-260 GCF_001515625.1 Sinocyclocheilus rhinocerous
AGTAACTAGGCTGCAGTGGATTTAAGTCTTTCTCTTTAATTTTGGTCTGCCTCCGATGAAAGCTCTGTGGAACTGACCTAATGACAATCTCATTAACGGAGGGGTCAGCTCACACACTCACAAGTCGTATAACAGCAATTATTCACTTACATGTCCTAAATAGAGGAACCAAAATAGATCCACCCACACTCGTCACGTTTCCAGGAAACATTTTGATGCTTGCTCCATCCTTTCACAACTAGTGGTGTTTGCTAAGGCAA
>NW_015713401.1:0-260 GCF_001515625.1 Sinocyclocheilus rhinocerous
CTACTACTAATAAAATTATTATTAAAACATTATTTTCAAGGAATACTTACCAGAAAAATGATTTACCAGAAAAATGTAAACACACAACACAGTATTTCTAAAATAAATAAATAAAATAATAAAGTAGTTTTAATAAAATCAATTATTTAGAGATGCTTTTGGTTATTAAAATTTATTGAAACCATTCAAATGGAATACAGAATCTAATGGAATATAGAAACTGTAAAAAAAAACAAAAAAAAACTGAATTTAAAGGGGTC
>NW_015713402.1:0-260 GCF_001515625.1 Sinocyclocheilus rhinocerous
CATCACCACGGTGACTTCAGGTTTAAGACCTACGCCCCCATCGCCTTCCGATATTTCAGAGAACTCTTTGGCATTCGACCTGACGATTATCTGGTTAGCTGAACCACAAACACACTCGCATCTTGAGGTCTCATATAATAAAGCAATAAGCTCCAAGAAGCCTTGGTTTACAGTGAATTTATAACAGCTAAGGGGCGTTGATAGGCACAATGTGGAGCGGAGTGCCTAAAACCCCTTTAGCTGTTATAAATTCACTGTAA
>NW_015713403.1:0-260 GCF_001515625.1 Sinocyclocheilus rhinocerous
CCAGACAGAGGGACAGTCAGACAGCAGATGGACGGACTGACAGACTGACAGACAGCAGACAGATAGACAGACAGACAGACAGAGGGACAGTCAGACAGACAGCAGATGGACGAACAGATACAGACAGATGGACGGACAGCAGACGGACAGACATCAGACAGTCAGATAGCAGATGGACGGAAGAACAGACAGACAGACAGACAGATACAGACAGATGGACGGACGGCCAGACAGAGGGACAGTCAGACAGCAGATGGACG
>NW_015713404.1:0-260 GCF_001515625.1 Sinocyclocheilus rhinocerous
CTATCGTGTACGCACTAGAAAAGTTTTGCGTGCTATCGAGAAACTGTCGTGTACGCACTACTAAAGTTTTGCGTGCTCAAGAGAAACTATTGCGTGCTCATGAGAAACTTTCACGTACACACGAGGAATGTTTTGCGTGTTATCGAGAAACTATCGCGTACGCACTAGAACATTTTTGCGGGCTCACGAGAAAAGTTTTAGTGCTCACGATAAACATGGCGTACGCACAAGAAACGTTTTGCGTGCATACGCAGTTTTAA
>NW_015713405.1:0-260 GCF_001515625.1 Sinocyclocheilus rhinocerous
CTCATAAATAACTGTAACTACAGTTATAATACATTATAATACTTATCTATTCATTGTTTATTACACTTTTAGAAAGTATAATGCATTAAAACACAAGACAAACAACCAGTTTGAGCAGCAACAAGGAATCTGCAAACATTAAAAAACATTTTAACTGATTACTTATAAAAATCTAATGAACGCAGAAGCTTCAGCAAACATTAGGAGTTGAATAAACTCTCGTCTCCTGCTGTTTCTGTGAGCTTCTGCATTGTGAACTC
>NW_015713406.1:0-260 GCF_001515625.1 Sinocyclocheilus rhinocerous
CTATACTGGGCCTGAAGTTGTGTGGTGGGGTAGAGCTTAATTTTAAAATTAAGTAAACAAGATAATAAAAAACAAACAAATTACAAACAGAAGAACAAATAACTTTTTATTTATTATTTAATAAAATTATTACTAAATTATTAACAATTTAAATTACTGAAGTTTGTTTTTAATTAAAATTAATGACGAAACATAAATTCTCATTCCCGAAACACAAGTTCTCTTTACCGCAACTGGCCTTAAATGGTTGTGGTATATGA
>NW_015713407.1:0-260 GCF_001515625.1 Sinocyclocheilus rhinocerous
CCACGGCTCCAGTGGCCTCTTTTGTTGTATTCTGATAAGATCTACTCAGTGTTTGCTTCACCAGCCTCCAGTGGTGTGTCTGGTTACTTCACTGCAATTAAGAGAAAGGAAAACATGCCCAGCTGAAGTGTAGAAACATCTTGTGTGTGTGTGTGTGTGTGTGTGGGTGCATTCATTCACAGAGTTTAATGTGATTCATAGATTATGTCACAGAATACATAAGGAAAGAAGAAGCCTTTTGTAGTGCAGTCGGTTTTCCT
>NW_015713408.1:0-260 GCF_001515625.1 Sinocyclocheilus rhinocerous
CTTGACAGTATTATGAGGAACTAATTGACTGTTTTAAAGAGGACTTAATTGACTGGTTTGGAGAGGTTGTTCTCAGTTCCCCTGAACCTCCAGTGTTTCCTGAATCTCCTATGTCTTCTGAGTCTCCGCTGGTTCCGCCCAGCTCTCCTGTGTCTCCTGGGTCTCCGCTGGTTCTGTCCGGCTCTCTATGGTCTCCGCTGGTTCTGTACAGCTCTCCTGTGTCTCCTAAGCACCCTATGACTCTCATGTTCCCACCCAGC
>NW_015713409.1:0-260 GCF_001515625.1 Sinocyclocheilus rhinocerous
CTATTATTAAATTGTATAGGCCTGCATAAAATTGTTTTTAACAAGCGTCATGAGTTGTTGTTTTTTTTTGTACTTTGTTATAGACTATTTAGTTACTTGATCATCAAGCATTATTCATAAATAGGTGCAGCTGTATAAGCCTATCATTATTTTTCTGATTAAATTTTAGAGGAAATGTTAATTTCGGTTATTTTATTATTCCTAACCAACAACCGACGGTTGTTAAGCCATTATTAACCGACAAGATATATATATATATA
>NW_015713410.1:0-260 GCF_001515625.1 Sinocyclocheilus rhinocerous
CTATTTTTAGGTGTCACTAAAAATATAAAAACATCTTACATTTTTACAGGAGCAGGAAAAATAGTTTGTCATGTAAGAAAAAGTTCTATGTTCCATGTTTTATGGAGGTTTTCCATAGACATAATGATTTTAATGCTGTATCAACCCCTAAACCTATCCATCACAGTAAACCTTCTGCATTTTGATATTTTCAAAAACATAATTTAGCATAATTAATCATTTAAAAAGCTGTTATGCTCAAGGGGACAAATTTCGCTCAT
>NW_015713411.1:0-260 GCF_001515625.1 Sinocyclocheilus rhinocerous
CTTCTTAAATTAAATTAGCAAATTAAATAAACACTAGTGGTGTTGCCTGTGAAAATATCCATATGATGCTCTTCTGCAGTTAGGAGGTGAAGATGTTTTTCATAGTCTTTTGACTTTAGTTTGGCATGTTTGTGTCTCCACATGTTACACTTTAAAAATATTGAATCTGAATGCTTGGTTTCATTCTTAGTTTTTGCTGCTAGAAAAGCAGAACAGTTGGAAAAATCTGTTTATAATGCTGATCTGCAGACAAAAGTTAC
>NW_015713412.1:0-260 GCF_001515625.1 Sinocyclocheilus rhinocerous
CTCCGCCTCCTACTCCTGAGGACCTCAGAGAGTTGCTCACACCTAGTGCCATGCCATTGCCTGCCCACGGCCAGTTAGTGCCTGCCAATGTTCGTGTCCCAGCATTTCTTCCTCAGTCACAGCCTAAGGTGCGGCCTGTAATCCCTTTCTCTGAATCGGTGTATCGTGGACCCCCTCCTACAATCCCCAAGTTTACTCATCCAGATCCTAGTGAATTCGCTCGCCTTCGCATCGCCCTGGAGAACCTGCTCCCCCCAGAT
>NW_015713413.1:0-260 GCF_001515625.1 Sinocyclocheilus rhinocerous
ATTTGTTTAATGTGTATCTGGTAACATTCTGGTATTTTTAATTGATTTTTAATTTTAAAATAAATAATTACCAGTTTTCTAAGAAATGGACATTGTCATTACTCATTTCCTGTTGTTTCAAACCTTTCTTCTGTGGAACAGAAAAGTAAATATTCTGGCTGCTTTTTTCCATTTAAAATAAAAAAGGTTTGAGTCTGACAAAGTCCAGAATGATTAAATAAATTGCATTAAATGTATCATTACTGTAGTCATTTAACTTC
>NW_015713414.1:0-260 GCF_001515625.1 Sinocyclocheilus rhinocerous
CCCCCCCAAAAAAAAAATACTTGGGGAAGATCTCGGGCTCCGAGGCCCTCCGTGGGCTATAACCGGGGACTGGAGCCCTCCCTGGGCTTAACTGGGGGTCTGAAGCCCTCCCTGGGCTTGACTGGGGATCTGGAGCCCTCTCTGGGCTCAACTGAGGATCTGGAGCCCTCCCTGGGCTCGACGGGGGATCAGAAGCCCTCCCTGGGCTATACTCTGGAACAGTAGCCCTCCGTGGGCTATACTCGGGAGCAGGAGCCCTC
>NW_015713415.1:0-260 GCF_001515625.1 Sinocyclocheilus rhinocerous
CTTCGCTAGTGCGGCGACAGAAAATGCCTTTTCTTGGGGTTTTTTGTATGTAGTTATCGATTTATTGTTGTATGTCATGTTTTTTATTATTTTGTTCTGATAATAAAGTGCCTTTTTGTTTGTGTTTTCTTGTAGTTTTATGGTCCATATGTTGTAATTGATAATTTTTTCATATTTTCAGTGTTAGTTTGTCTTTTTTTCTGATGTTATAATGTTGTTTTTTAACAAATAAAGAAAAGCTTTTGTTTAGTGTTTTCTTA
>NW_015713416.1:0-260 GCF_001515625.1 Sinocyclocheilus rhinocerous
ACAGTTTCTCTCTAGTGTGGATGTTCATGTGTTTCTTAAGGCTTGGTGATTGTGCGAAACGCTTCCCGCACTGATCACAAGTGAACGGTTTCTCTCCAGTATGAACCCTCATGTGAAGCTCAAGACTTGTTTTTCTTGTCAAACTCTTTCCACTCTGAGTGCAGGTGAAAAATTTCTTGGCTGTTCTTTTCTTTAAATCTTTATGTTTGCTTTGCGAGCAACTCAAAGGTTTTTCTCCAGTTTTAACATGATTTTTCTCC
>NW_015713417.1:0-260 GCF_001515625.1 Sinocyclocheilus rhinocerous
CTCAGAGAACAGTACAAAATAATAAAAACAAAGGCAGTTCATGACCTATTTAATGCTTCTTGTTTGTATAATTTTGGTATAAAATAAATATCACGTTTTTCAATTGTGCTCATATTCATGAGAACAGCTCTCTTGCTTTTGTGAGATTGCTTGATTATGTTAAAATATACAAACAAGATCTCATACAATTACTTTTTTTTGCAATCATTTCTTTATTTTTTTTTTTCAAGATTATTAATTGTGGTGAAATGTTTGACACA
>NW_015713418.1:0-260 GCF_001515625.1 Sinocyclocheilus rhinocerous
TTATGAACATCGTCTTCGTTTCTTTGCCATCGTGTCAAAAGTCTATTAAAGCTGAAGTGTCTGACCGGAGTCAGATAGTCTGATACTTCCTTCAATTACAACACCGGCATTTTCATTTTTACAGCGTTTCAGAGTTCGAGTTGATTTCTGTTCCTCCGTGTGTCTCTTCAGGATGATGTCTTCACAGGCTGGGACAGCAGGATTAGTTCCAGAGCTGCTCTTGTGTTTGTGTTTCTGACGGCCGCTGTTTATTTGTGTCT
>NW_015713419.1:0-260 GCF_001515625.1 Sinocyclocheilus rhinocerous
CTGTAAAGGTTTTTAAAATAATGTATAATAACATTGCACACATTTCTTTCTGTATTTGTAATTGTAAAAATAATAAAGTAATATAAACTATGCAAATCCAAGTGTTTAGTTTGTCAGAAGAAAATGCTAAACTCTGATTCAGAAGTACAAAAGGACACAAAACCACCAGTATTATATTATTGTATATTAAGTATTTTTCGAATATCATATAATACAACATTAAGTTTACTTTCTAAAAATGTATACTTTGATTACATTTG
>NW_015713420.1:0-260 GCF_001515625.1 Sinocyclocheilus rhinocerous
CTTCATCAGAACAGATTACATCACTTGCTCACCAATCAATCCTTTACACCATTTACAAGCGATTTTGGAACAGTCCGAACAGTTCTAAACAAATATTTTAGATGATTTTGATGTGAGAGGACACCAGGAGACTGAAGGAAGCATTTTTATAGATTATGGATTGCAAAAGCGACAGCTTAAAGTTAAAACACCGTGATGATGGATTTGTTTCTTATAAATACTCAGCTTTTCACTTCACAAGACATTAATTGATGGACTGG
>NW_015713421.1:0-259 GCF_001515625.1 Sinocyclocheilus rhinocerous
TGCTACATTTCTCCAAATCTGATGAAGAAACAAACTCATCTGAGGGTGAGCACATTTAAGCAAATTTTCATTTTTTCATTTTTCACTTTAATCTTTTGATTTATTTTTTGATTATCTATCCCAACTGTGAATCTCTCATTTGGTCCATTAGTATCGTAACACAGTAGCATGTTTAATGGCTGAACGTGTGTGTGTGTGTGTGTGTGTGTGTCAGGTTTCTGATGAAGACTCTGGACTCGTATGGAGATGATTACAGGAC
>NW_015713422.1:0-260 GCF_001515625.1 Sinocyclocheilus rhinocerous
TTTAGATGGCCTCCCGGAGCGCCAGAGACTGTGTTTGCGGCTGTGGATTGTAGGCTATTTTTCCAACAATAGAGAGCAGAAGGGAGGTGTGTGTGTGTGTGTGTGCCCTCCCTCTGTGAAATATCACGCCCCCTTCTCTCAAGCACTCTTCGGGCTATTGATGAATCCTAATGCTGAGAACATGTACAGGTACATCTAAAAAAAAATAGAATATAATGAAAAAGGTCAATATTTGTTGTCACTCATTTCAGAAAGTGAAA
>NW_015713423.1:0-260 GCF_001515625.1 Sinocyclocheilus rhinocerous
CGCAGTACTGAGTGATTGATTATCATGCTGTGCGTGTGTATAACATGGTAGCCCAAAGAACTGAAAGAATTCTATGGTATTTCATGTCTACAAACTGCCATATTTACATGGTACAAGTCTAAAAACCAGCCTGGCATGGTAATATTGGTCATATTAATTGTGTAGTGCAAGTTAAGATTGTTTTCTGTTGCTAATATTTCGTGATAGCTGATGGTGAAACACTCACGCAGGTACTGGCACAGCGGTTTCTCCAGCCCATA
>NW_015713424.1:0-260 GCF_001515625.1 Sinocyclocheilus rhinocerous
CTGATGGCTGTCCTTCTTTCCTCGAAAAGAGAGACAAACGAGAGCTGAGCTTTTTCATAGGAAAAACAGTGCACAGTGCATGCAAACTGCCCCTCGAGGACATTGCGCACGTGCTCTTCGCCCAAACAAAAGACGCAAAAATCGTGTGTGTCATCAGGTGTCAAGTAACGAGGACACGGATCCACACACTTCTTAAATGCCTTACTAGTGCTCGTCATGGTAAAGAAGAATAATCGTTCTTACCGGAAATGTACGCTTCA
>NW_015713425.1:0-260 GCF_001515625.1 Sinocyclocheilus rhinocerous
CACATGATCCTTCAGAAATCATTTTAATATGCTGATTTGGTGCTAGAAAAAAACATTTATTATTACTATTTTCAGTGTTGAAAACAGTTGTGCTGTTTAATATTTGTGGAAACTGATACTTTTTTCAGGATTTTCTGTTGAATATAAAGTTGAAAAGAACAACATTTGTTTGAAATAGACATGTTTTGTAACAATTTAAAAGTCTTTGCTATCGATTTTGATCAATTTAATGCATCCTTGCTGAATAAAAGTATTCATTT
>NW_015713426.1:0-260 GCF_001515625.1 Sinocyclocheilus rhinocerous
CTGGTGGTGAATGAACGGAAGTCCATGGACAGGATTCGTGACACACACGAGCTTAACATGTTAAAATCACACACATGAAACACATGAAACGTATGCTTCTGAAAAAAATTTAACCACTTGATCACTTTTTTTCACATTAAAATGTTCCAAAGCCACACGTTTCGTGTATGTTTCACATGTGATTTTAACATTTAAAACTCATGTGATACACGTGACGCTCGTGTTTTTTTTTTTTGTAAGGGTCAAATCAGAAGCTTATC
>NW_015713427.1:0-260 GCF_001515625.1 Sinocyclocheilus rhinocerous
ATCAACCCTTTTCATGTTTTACATTTTTTACAGCTTCCCTACTAACTCTTCCTTTGTACAACAACTAATATAGATATATCCATACATACTGTATATACATACAGTGGTGGCCAAAATTATTGGAACACTTTGCAGGTATGTTTCTTGAAGCGTCTTGGAGACGTTGCCACTGTTCTTCTGGATTTAGTCTGTCACAGTTTGTTCTGTTTCTTCATGTCATTCCAGACCAGATCAGATCAGATCTCTGTGTGGAGCACTGG
>NW_015713428.1:0-260 GCF_001515625.1 Sinocyclocheilus rhinocerous
GTGGACCGTTTTCCTGCCTCGTCATCTTGTGTTCCCATTTTGTTAAACTGTTTCCCCAGTTAATTCTACGTTTGGGTCCTCCCTTGACAAACCGTGACCAGCGCCAGGGTATTTCTTTAAAACTGAAAGAATGCAGTAGCAGGTAAGACTTTAAAACTGCACAACATTTTTCAGAGGACTGTTTTTATTCATCGCACAATTTCATCGCAGACTGTTTTTAGACATCCCCAGAGCTCTGTGTCAGCAGGCCTACTCCGATA
>NW_015713429.1:0-260 GCF_001515625.1 Sinocyclocheilus rhinocerous
CTTTTCATTAAACTCACAAACCCCCTGCAGTTCCTTCATGAACCCAGTTTGGGAAACCTTAATGTAATACTTAATTCACTTTATGTTGTTAATAACAATGAATGGATTATATTTTCTTTGCATTTTAATATCAATATAATACAATATTATCCCATTTAAATCAATGTGATAAACAAGTTATGTTAAAAGTAATCTAAAAGTAATCAAAAAGTCTGCATGGGTGTACATTTATATATATATACTGTATATATATATATATA
>NW_015713430.1:0-260 GCF_001515625.1 Sinocyclocheilus rhinocerous
TAAAACCTAAACAAAACAAATTTCAAAACAAACTTAAACCTAAAAATTTGGAATGAAAATTGTAAATGCTGCCTTGGCAATGAACACTAAAAAAAGTTAATTAAATCTAAATAATACTACTACTACTACTATTAATAATAATAAATGACGAATAAATAAATAAATAAAGAGAGAGCTTGACAGTCTTTGTCATTGTATGGGAAAGCTGCAAAATGTTTCAAAATTCCTCTTTTCTGTCTTTCAAAGACAAAATAAGAGCT
>NW_015713431.1:0-260 GCF_001515625.1 Sinocyclocheilus rhinocerous
TAAAACATTAAGGAGATCTGCTGGAGTGCTGATGAGATGGTGTTGCTAATGAGAATCATTTCATAAAGCCATACATGCCATACATTCCAATATCTTTCAAGCTTCCAGTTAATGAAAGATCACTCTAGTAAACATGCATCGGAATGTTCCACTTGTACCAAACTGATCATGTTATCAATCAATTGTGCCTTCCTTTAAACATTTTATTTTATTTAATTTTTTAATGTTTTAATGTTTTTAATTGTTTAATTATATTTTTC
>NW_015713432.1:0-260 GCF_001515625.1 Sinocyclocheilus rhinocerous
TAAAATATATTATACTCTATATATCATGTATTTATAGTATAAAATCTTATAAATAATATTTATATATTCATCTTAGATTTAGTTTTTGAGTTTATTCAGCATGTGTTTCATGTCTCATGCTCTTAGAGAGTGTGTGTGTGTGTGTTAGACCTGCGGCTGTGGGTTTTCCTCTAGTGAATATTTCAGATGTCTTGAATTGAACACCTACACTTCCTGCAGTTATGTTTTAATGCAACATACACACACACACACATACACAC
>NW_015713433.1:0-260 GCF_001515625.1 Sinocyclocheilus rhinocerous
TAAAAGTATTAATTTCTTTAAAAACATCCCCAAACTTTTGAACAGTTGCGTATGTAAGACAAAATAAATGATGAATGTCTACTATTGACTGTTAGTCAGCACAGGCGTGTGTATGAACATATTAGCGCTGTACGTTCATTAGTCACAGTGAATTACATTCACACACACACAAACCACAGGCCTGAGATCAAATCTCTGGCTCTCATTCATACGATTTTCAAAGCCACTTTTAGTCCGTTTCCATGGAAACTATCTGACTC
>NW_015713434.1:0-260 GCF_001515625.1 Sinocyclocheilus rhinocerous
CTGTTAACTTTTAAACTGTTGCCATAACACTACTTGTTATTGTTAAAGGTGACATATCATGAAAATCTGACTTTAAGTGCTATAATCAGGTCCCTGGTGCAGCTACCAACCATGGAAACGCGAAAAAGATGAACCCAATCACTTTGTTTTGGTAAGCCTTTTCCTGCAAGACTCTGAGAAAACGAGCGTCAGATTTCCGCCCCTTAATCTGTAAATTTACACCCACAGCGCCATCATTTTGATTTCGCAAGCGACAACGG
>NW_015713435.1:0-260 GCF_001515625.1 Sinocyclocheilus rhinocerous
TAATATTATTATATTAACATTAATATTATTCTCTTATGCCCACCAAGGCTGCATTTATTTGAAATACTGTAAAAACAGAAATATTTTAAACGGAATGGCTTGCGAAAATATATTTTTAAATTTTAAAATATATTCTATTTAAAACAAAATACTAGAAATGTACATCAAGGGGCAAGAAAATACATTTACAAATTTGGGTAAATGCAAAATGTATTTATATATAAAGTGTAAATATATTTATAATGTCCTATATATGTATG
>NW_015713436.1:0-260 GCF_001515625.1 Sinocyclocheilus rhinocerous
TAATTTTATTTACACTTAATTTAATTTTTTTTTTTTTTTTTTGACAGAAGAGAACTGTAAACATGCAAATGTGTTATTATATTATTGGAAATTTTAACTTAAAATCTCAGGGGGGCTTCAGGAAAATATTTAACGTCTAAGGGGTTCGGCTGATAAAAACTGTTCAGGAATTGTTGCTTCAGGGAGTCGTTCTAAGTTTTTAGGAAGTGTTAGGCATCCTCACCTCTCCTGATTGGCTCCTGCCGTCTCGTCTGATTGGT
>NW_015713437.1:0-260 GCF_001515625.1 Sinocyclocheilus rhinocerous
TAAAATAGTTCTCAGAAAAATAATTTAGAATAGAGTTGATCTCATGAGTTGAGCTGGCCCAATAATATTTCAATTGTTTAAAAAAATTCAAATTAACCCCTTAACTGACAAAGAACGGCGACGGCCCCAGATTATTGTTGTTTCACTTTAACAGCATGTGAAAACATCACACTCTTACTTGATCTGGCCAAACTGTGCATCATTATAAAGATCAGACTCTTACTTGATCTGGACAAACTGTGCATCATTAGAAAGATTAA
>NW_015713438.1:0-260 GCF_001515625.1 Sinocyclocheilus rhinocerous
CGTTTATATCTCACAATTATGACTTTATCTCACAATTCTGAGTTTATATTCTCAAAATTGCAAAACAAAAAAAAAATCAGAATAGTGAGATAAACGCAGAAACAAACAAACAAACAAACAAAAAGTACAGATATATGATTCTCTTCATTCCATAAAACAAATGGCAGGTAAAATTAAACACCAAATTATTATTTAAAATAGATTTCATTAATTGAAATAAATCTACACTGTAAAAAATGATTGTGATTTTAACAGTAAAA
>NW_015713439.1:0-260 GCF_001515625.1 Sinocyclocheilus rhinocerous
TAATAGCAACTACAATATGATTTTTTAATTATTTGAATTATAACATCAATAAAGAAATGTTATGATTACAATAATACTATTGTACTTTTAAATAAAAAAAGTATGTATGCATGTATTATTATTAATAATAATAATAATTATAATAATAAATATTTTTTATTTAATTTTATACCAGTAAAAAAAATTCTTACTTAAAAATAAAAAGTCATAACAAATATAAGAAATAAAGAAATGTTATGATAATAATCATAATAACAAAA
>NW_015713440.1:0-260 GCF_001515625.1 Sinocyclocheilus rhinocerous
TAAGCAAAACAACAATTGTGTTCTCTTGGTCCTTCTTGCCATTTCGTCTCATGCTATGAAAAGGGAAATGAAATCAGAAGCTTGTAGAAAAATGCTGATTTGATGCATATTTAATGCTGTTTCAATATGAGATGAGGAGGCTCTGTCCTCTGAAGGATTCCAGAAATGTTTTGGCTCATATCTGTCCACACTCACTGTCCTCTCTGTTGTCGTTTCACAGAAATAAGGAGAGCCACTTCTGAAAGTAAGTTCTTACATAA
>NW_015713441.1:0-260 GCF_001515625.1 Sinocyclocheilus rhinocerous
TACAAACACAAAGTATACTTTGGGCTTTAGTTTGAAACTGAATGAACCCATGTTAAAACCGAGTAAAAAGAGCAAGTGAATTAAATAACCAGAAACTTTTTGAATAATTTGCTGAAAATAAAACTGAGCACAGGGTTAAGCTGTACTGCTGTTGACTGCCACAACAACAGCAACAAACTGAAGGAATTCCTGGAAACATTTGAGCACCAGCACCTTTTTATATATAAAGAGAACTACTAATGTGAGTCCTCACTTGAGTT
>NW_015713442.1:0-260 GCF_001515625.1 Sinocyclocheilus rhinocerous
TACCTATTTCTCCCTGAGGGTGGAAGTGGTTATATCTGTATTCCTTAGCCTATTGGCTTGGGACTCGGTTTTGCTCACGCTTTCTAGGAGTCCTTAACTTAAGTGCTCCGAGGCTGGGCTCGCAGAGCAGGCTTCGTTCTGTATCTGCTCATAGCACGGCGTGATTGGGTGCATTCCCCATACTGCTTTCTACACAATGGGAGAGACCGTTCAATAGGGAACGCTCCGGTTACTGACGTAACCTCGGTTCCCTGAGATAA
>NW_015713443.1:0-260 GCF_001515625.1 Sinocyclocheilus rhinocerous
TACATATGAAACAGATATATATCCGGTCACCATTTCAAGTCTGAGATTTATGTGAATTTCCAAAACTCTGCTGCCATGATGTTGTAACCTATTTAGCGATTTTTGCAAAATCCCGCGATAGGATAGATTATCTCGCGAGAGACCGTTAACGCATTTCCCCGTTTCTTCAAACGATCACAAGGAGAGGACTTGAGGAGGACGCTTTGTTTTATTGTGAAAGTCGACGAATTATTAAAAATCTACTGTTGGGTAAGTACATT
>NW_015713444.1:0-260 GCF_001515625.1 Sinocyclocheilus rhinocerous
GCTCATTTGATTTACCTGCTTTTGTGTGATGTGATCTGGTCTGTGTTTTTTCTTCCTGTAATAAAGAATCATTTTAATTTTATTTAGGTAATAAAAATAAGTTTCCTATCAATACTTCACTCGTACTGCATCTTGCTTAAGACGCTATGGGGAAAACTCCTTTATCTCAGAATACTGAAGCCTTACTGAAGTACAGGGAGGCTCCCCTGCACGTTGCTGATGGTCACGGCGAGTGCGTTTCATGCTTGGGCGCCGCCCAC
>NW_015713445.1:0-260 GCF_001515625.1 Sinocyclocheilus rhinocerous
AGAATGTATTGTAAACAACTAGTGAACATCAGCTGCACACTATTTCCTCACTTAACTGAAATTTAGTCCAATCTTCCATGTCCGTTCCTGGTTCCTTCAACGAAGCCAAAATAGCCAGTTTTTTTGTTTTCTTTTCGTTTCTCTTTTATTTAAATGGAAATTTTAGGATTTGATATAACTTTGCAAAAAATGTTGGTCATTTCATTCAATCACTTTTTAAAAAAACTTTGTATTACATTTTTTTTGTGGTAATCAACAGC
>NW_015713446.1:0-260 GCF_001515625.1 Sinocyclocheilus rhinocerous
TAATAAAAAAATATCAAAGTAACCTTTGGGTTAGGAGTCCGACTCTCTAACCATTAGGCCGCAACTTCCCCTTTCAGTACTCTTTCCACCACTGGTTGTCTTTGTCTCTGTCAATAAAGTCAGTGGTGCACACAGTTCGAGCCTATATGATCCTACATGATACTATGGCGTTATATGTGCAAAATAATGCTTTTTGTGTGTTTTTATGGTGAATTGCTTTTTATGTTTGATTCCAAATGAGCCATGAACTGGTAGCAATA
>NW_015713447.1:0-260 GCF_001515625.1 Sinocyclocheilus rhinocerous
CTGGAAAAGCAAGTAATCAAGTTCTTTGAAAGCAAGAATATGATAATTCAGAGCGATAATGTTGTGGCCTGTCATACCCTCCCACGAAGGAATGGCGGAGCGAAGCCTGCAATAGTTGTTCGGTTTGTGAATCGGAAGCATAAAGCCGAGTTACTGAGGCAGGCAAAGAAGTTGAAGGGTACGGGGGTGTACCTGAATGAACATCTTACAAAAAAGAACGCTGATATTGCTAGACGTGCTCGCATTCTGAGGAAACAGAA
>NW_015713448.1:0-260 GCF_001515625.1 Sinocyclocheilus rhinocerous
CGCTGCTAACGCAATGCTCTACCACTGAGCCACAGGAACACTTACTAATTTTTATTTTATTTAACTTATTAAATTTTAATCTTAATATCTTAATATTAATTCTTTTTAATTTCAGTTTCAGGTGGTACCACATACAGCAAATTTTCAAGAGGAAAGGAATGTTCACATGCCACAATGCTGTTTATTATATTGCCTCCATATATGTTGTTATTAGAATCTAAAATCTAAATTCTTAGGGCTTTAAAAAATAACAAATTTAC
>NW_015713449.1:0-260 GCF_001515625.1 Sinocyclocheilus rhinocerous
TATTAGAGTTTGTCAAAATGTTTTTTGTTGTTAAAAATGGTGTTAAAAATGTTTCTTAATTCATAAAATAAAAATAAATTATAAAATAAACATTAGTCAAGTTGTCTATCACGACTAGTAATAATGTCAAACTAAATAATTACCGTCAGGTCTTATGGGAGAAAAATTTACTTAACTAATGAAAAACTTCAAAATTGACAAAAATGACTTGACTTACCAACAAGCCGTCAAAGACCTAAGATTGCATTTCTAATGGCATG
>NW_015713450.1:0-260 GCF_001515625.1 Sinocyclocheilus rhinocerous
CAAATTGAATATGGCACCTGATGCTCTGTCAAGAATTCACCCCAGTTGTGGCCTCTACACCAGCCACCAGGAGAAGCCAGAACTTCCAATGACTCTAGCTGTCATCTGGGAAAAGCAGCACAAAGACCCTATAATCACAAATATACTTCAAGCCTTAGCAAACAACAAGTCTACCCTAAAAGACCAGTATGAAGTAATTGAGGATACACTCTACCACAAAACTCACCAGTCGAACAACCAAGTGCACTACTGAGTGTACA
>NW_015713451.1:0-260 GCF_001515625.1 Sinocyclocheilus rhinocerous
TATTGAATGCAGTTTAAACCTCTTTATCATCAGCATCCTGTTGTGTGTCAAATCCAGCACCTAAAACCAGAGAGGACATGCTTAAATGTGAGACTGCATGATTTTCAACTTCATTCATTTTGTTGGCCATTTTTTGTTATTTTTTAATATTTAACGGTGTGCGTTCCCTTTTAGTCCGCATTAAGCCCACACTGGATCATAACAGTGCTTTCCGTCACATTCGTCTGTCTCGTGGATATCGCAAGGCGACTCTCTGTGCA
>NW_015713452.1:0-260 GCF_001515625.1 Sinocyclocheilus rhinocerous
ATATAAATAAAGGTGACTTGACTTGACTTGACTCAACAGCGAGCGCTTCAAGTCCCGTAGATCAGCGAAGAGAAGATCGACGACGCTGAAGGAGAATTGATCTGAGATCCTATGGCGAGATGCCTGCTTATATAGCCAGATGGCCCCAACCATTCTGGCGGGCTCTGGTGGACTTCGTCGCCATAAACTCGTGCAGCTCCACTGCCGATCCATTAGTTCGTCTTTCAAATACTGCACGAACCAATGGCCGTGCAGTTACA